>NW_009206841.1:0-7494 GCF_000690835.1 Fulmarus glacialis | reverse complement strand
CAGGAGAGACCAAATTGCTTTTCTTTCCCGCTGCACTTCTGGCAGGGGTTTGCCAGCCCTGCCTCTGTCCCGCACTGCCCTTCCTTCTCCGTCCCCGTCCAGCTGGGGACTCGTGCTGGGGTGCGAGGCTGGATTCCCACGGGGCAGCTCTGTGTGTAAGGCAAAGAAATTCCCCTGTATCAGTGTCAGCAGAAGAGACAGGCACCAGATTAAATTAACTCCCAGGGCTTTCAAGGTATTTTTTTCCCCAGTGACAACTCCTGAGGAACATGCTCAGTAATAGCTCAGGATCCCCGGCACCTGGATGGACAGGAGGGAGAGACGAGTCTCCCTATTTCTGCAGGCTCCTGGCCACCAGCGCTTTAACCCTCTGCTCACAGACGTTTGCAAGGAGCCCCACACAGCAGCAGCCCTGCATGGAGCAGGAGAAACAGGGAGGCCATCCAGCGGGGAGGTGACAGCCATAGCCAAATCAAAGCAGCGACGACGGTTATCTCCCTGGCTGATGTCAGGTGGGCTGAGATTTTCCACATGCCTTGGCTCCGGGCAGCGGGATGAGGGCAGGCAGATAGGGATGGGGCGCTGGCTTCCCCGATAGCGTGAGAATGCCGCTGCGCGGCCGGCGATCAGACGGGAGCTGGTGGGTGTCAGTGATGTGGCAGCGTCTGTGCACGCTGCCGGGCTGCCGCAGCCCCAAATGGTACCTGAGCCGAAGGGGGTGGTGGTTTGTGGGCTGGGTAAGGGTGCCTGAGGAGGGGACGAGCTCTTCCTCCAGCTAGGATCATTGGCAGACTAGGGGTAGGTTCCTGGAGGGTGTAATTCGGAAATAAATTGACGTGTATTATTTTCCTTTAATTCATTGAGGGGGAAATATGAGCAAAGCCCAGGGGCGAGGGCTCCTCAGGACCTCTGGCACTTGCTGGGCCAAGCATTGCCCTCGCCTGTGGCCCGTCTGTCTGTGAGCTGGGTACAGCCTGGGTGCGTAGTTCATCTAGAGGGTTTTGAGAACTATGGAGAAAAAGTGCCAGAAAGTGCAAAATTTGTCTTATTATCTTAGAAAGCCAAGAACCACCTTTCATTTAGCACTTAAGCTCTCCAGTGCATTTTGGACAAGACTTTTAAAGATCCCTGGGGGCCTGATTCCCAGGGTTACCTGTACAAATACTGACCTCTGAAACTGAACATTTGTGTAGGCAAATCTCACTGGCACCAAGAGACGTGCCTGTTCTGCTCCTCTCTGCAATATTCATCTTCTCCACTTCTCTGTCCACGGGGGATTTCCAGCCTATTTGCATAGGAATAATCCTGTTCCTTGAGTGTGTGGGCGGTGCGGAGCCGCAACAGCCCATTGCCCAGGGAAGGTAACCCGGCGATGGCAGCCCGGGTGGATCGGGCTCAGGCGGGTGCTGCAGCAGGCTGCCGTCCCTTGGGCAGGAGGAGCTGAGATGGACGGTCTCTCCCAGCGGTGCTTGAGGCTTAGATCCACGCGGCCGTGGTTCAGGGACTGTAGCAAGATCATTCAGACCCGTAAACTGGAGCTGCGAGCGCAGACGGGGTGTTCTCAGGGGCTCTGGTGATCGGCGGGTGGGAGATGTCTCAGTGGGGTTCACCCCAGCTGCGGTGGGGAGAGGGGAGGTGGGAGGCTGACGGCAACTGTGCACAGACGAAGTGATGGAGCACAATGTGCCGTGCCCGGAGGGATGGCTGGTCTTCCCTGTCCTCTGCAGGAGGACTCCCCAGGGCCTGGCACGAGCCTTCCTCCTCCCCATCCCTTGATGCCCGCTCCCCTGGGGCTGGTACCTGTGCTGCTGATCACATCCGCGGCTCCGGGACGCGGGCACCGCCTGTCACCCGCTCTCAGCGTGGGATCTGCGATGCTGGATGACACGGCAGAAACACGTGCGGTATTGAGGTCACGCTCAGCGCTGGGGGCAGGGGGATGGGAATTCATTAGCGGCGCCGTGTCTTTTTTAATCAGGAGGCAGGTGATGCTTCTCCTTGGGTCCGGGGATGAGGTGAGTGATGGAAGTCGCTGCAGGGACGCGCCCTGAGCGGGGAGAGAGGATGGGGCTAGTGATGTTTAAAGGTATCCATACCAGGCAGAGGAAGGTGGTGTTTAGGGTGCCCTAGCAGGGGTGAGGTGTTGCAGAACAGACAAATCGAGAAGATACCCTTGGGAGAGCCCCTTGGAGGGGAAGCCCCCGCGCAATGCCCAGCCTTGGAGCTTGCAAAGCCAGGCGGCGCAGCCCACCCTAGGAGCAATGCCGGCTGCCGTGGGGAGGGGGGGGATGCCGTGATCTCCTCCAGCTCTGACTTGCCGCTACTGAAATGTGAATTGTCGTGCAAAAAACTACATTTCCCAGTTTCCCTTGCAGCCCAGGGGAATAAGCAATTGGAAGATTTAAATAGACCAGGCCAGAAGCAACCAACCTTTGGCACAACGCTTTTCCCTCCTCTTCTTCCAACCTATTGGCTGTTTAACCTTTTTCCCTGGCACTGGAGTGGCTGCCAAGCCTGGCATTAATTTTCCTTCCAGGCTTGCTAGGCCCATGAAGTAAACAGCCATGTGCATTCCTTACTCTATATTTAACAGCTGCAGTCTGTGCTGGGGGCAACTGCAACAGAGGGGAACCTTTGTAGCTTCCCAAATTCACGGCTCGTGAGGGTGGGAGCGGGGGAAGCTTTTTGCAGGGAGAAGAGGGATTTCTCTCCTTCCCGGTATTTGCAAAGCAGGTTGCGTTAGAGAGAGACTGCAATGCCAGCATCCCAGCCGCGGTCCAGGGCAAGAGACAGGAACAATGTCCTCAACAGGGCTGAGTTCCTCTCCCTGAACCAGCCCTTGAAAGGGAACCAGGAGAGCAGGAGCTCCGGCAGAAAGCAGAGCGGCCAGGCCGGGACAGCTGGTGCCCAGAACAACAACCCCAAGGAGCGGAGGCAGTCGCAGCAGCTGCCCGAAGAGGACTGCATGCAGCTCAACCCCTCCTTCAGGGGAATCGCCTTCAACTCCCTGCTGGCCATTGATATCTGCATGTCCAAGAGGCTGGGAGTGTGCGCCAACAGAGCCTCCTCCTGGGGGGGTGCCCGCTCCATGATTAACCTCCTGGGGATAACAGGGCACGGGATCCCCTGGATTGCGGGTACGCTCATCTGCCTGGTGAAGAGCAGCACGCTGGCAGGCCAAGAGGTCCTCATGAACCTGCTGCTAGGTGAGTGGCAAACCTTCCTCCCCACTGGGAAAGCCCAGCCCTGGTCACAAGGGACAGCGGCACTGGGACTCCTCCTCTGGCTGCTCCCAGCCACCGATGTGGTCAGGAAGCAGGGAGTGACCTTTAGGGTGAATGCTGCACTTATCAGCTGCCTCGGTCCTGGGTACCATGGGTGATGGATGTAGCAAAAAGTTGTCTAAGAGGGATGGAGTAATCCTGGTAGCTGGTGACACCCACGGAGTAGGGGCATGTCCCCAGTCCTGCAAGGGGCAGGGTTGTCCAGTCAGACCAAGTGATGTGCAGGTGGATAACAGCAGCGATGTCTTTTATTTCATCTGTGGTCATCTGCCTTGGTGGCAGATAGATGGGGAAAACAGAGGTTTGATATCTGGATCAATCCCTGAGGATATCCTTGAGAAAAAAAGATTTCCATCCCCTCACCACCTTCTCGAACAGACCCTAGCTCCACATCTCAGCTGCCGCGTGATGGAGTCCTGTCTCCTTCCCTGCTGCGGTTTGATCTCGCATCCTCCTTCCCATGAGGACCTTTCTTGCTGCTGTCCCCAATTCCATGCGCTAATTTGACCCAGAGGCTGTGCAAACGGGCTGGGATCTTTCTGTCTCTCCTGCTAGTCCTTTCTCGTGCGGTGGTCGCTGTCCTTGTTTCTGGAGGTTGGGACGTGTTAAAGGAGTTGCCTTCCCACCTGAGCAGGGCCCATCCCACCCGTGCGGACTGATGTCCCACCAGCCACCAGGCTGAGCTCTAGGCGTGACTTGCCTTAGATCCTGGCCCCAACCCACCCTGGCCGTGTCTACCTGAGGGCCTTGCTCTTCTCGCTCTTCTGCCTTTGGCATGGGGCCCAGTTATCGTATTTTTCCTTGTGACTAATTACTATCTCGTCTGGCCGTGATCCACCCTAGGGCTTCACCCTCTCCAAAAAAACAGCGATCGGAGCTCCTGCTTCTGGTTGGTCAGAGAAATTGAACACATTGGATTTAGGCCTTTGCTTCTCAGGGACATAGGGACATTTTATTTCAGAAGCACCTCAGGAGAGTCCTGTCTGCAGGGACTGACTGCGACACGATACGGGCTCTGCAACATGGCCCCAGTTTTTTTTCCTCAAGTTCATCCTTCGGAGAGGGTGAAGATTGCACTGAACTGCTTTGAAAAGCACAGTGGTAGCTGCCTTTTCTCCCTTTGAAAGAGACTGTCCTCGTGCTGTGACATCTAATGAAGGGAGGCCATCGTGGGGAAGAAGCCAGAATAGCATCGGCGTGATGCAGGGCCCGCCGACGTCAGCAGTTCTTCCAGGGGCTCCTCGGTGCGCTGGGTCAACCTCTCACTGAGAAAAGGAGCTCCGTTTAAAAGGGCATGAGGATGAAATAGTAGGTGACTAACATCAACCGGCACAGTTTCCAGATGTCTCTTGACCCGAGAGCCTTTGATGCGTTTGGAGCCTGAAAACTGACCTCTTTGGCTCCAAAATGTTTGAGATCCTTATAAAGAGCTAATGCCACCTTTGGCTTAAAAACAAGAAAGGTTTTCTCGCTCTTCTGTTGCCGTGTGAGGAGGCCTAATGCAAAGCCACCTCTGGGTCACGTTGAAACTTTGAGTATCAGGCGGTCGCTGGGAGAGCTGAGCCCTGCACCACTACCTGCATCTCCAGGTCTCCTGAGCTCACATGTGGTGCCTGGGGACAACTCGGGGGGCGTCTGAAGTCTTGCTTCCTTACCTAGACACGCTACCCCCATCCCTCTTCTCCACCTGGCAAGAAAGAAGATAGTTAAATTGTGTGAAGGACTAGTTCACAACGTGACTTGACAGCTCCGTAGGTCTGGTAGCCTCCAAAGAGCTTCACTTTGCCCTCCGAGTAGACAACACTGACTGGTGGGACTGACCAAGGTGCCCTGAGCTTCTCTTGTCAGAGCTTCCTCAGCAGGACTTGTGTCACCCCACAGAGCAGATCTCTGCTGTGAGCGTGGCCTTGGTTTGATATTTAAGATTGCAGTCAGGAGCTCCGAATATCCGAGTAGCTGCTGCCGTAATACCTGCACTGCTGGTGGAGGAAGAAGTCTGGCTGGGGAGTGTGGGGCTGGTGGACTTAGATCCCATGAGAAGTGGGGTCTCATGAGTAAATAGGAAGGAGCATGACTGCAGCATCTGGCATCCTTGGTCCCTCTCGCTGCTGTTTTCCTGCGGATCAAATCCATCAGGATATGGTGTAAAGCCCTCCTGGGTAGGGACAGGTCAAAGGGAAGGGAACCTCCTGGTGCTTCCCTGGTGTCCTGGGAAGAGGGACGCGGGGAAGTTGGGGTTGGCTATGGTACCCCTTCCTTACCTCCCCTGGCTCTCCTCCCTTCCCCCTGCTTGCTGGGAGTTTGATACATCAAGCAGAATTTCTGATGCAGTCTCTGGGCAGGGAGCCAGCCCATCATAGAGCACTTGTTCAGGATTTGCAATCAGGCTTTCCAGGCGAGGAGACAGGAGACTGCTGAAATGGGACCAGGAACCTGGCAGAAGCACCACTGCAGATGGAGGGGGGGCACTTGCGCCTTGAGGAGCTCTCGGCAGGAGCTTTGCCAACACATGTGGGAGCATTTCGGGTGAGGGGATCTGACCCTGGGATGCTCCATCCATCCCAACTGCGGATGTTGATTAGCAACCCCAAGCTATGTTTTCCCTCCATGTTTGTCATCTGTGATGGAATTTATTGATTCTCCTCATCGTAATCTTTTCCAGCAAATGCCAAACAGCCAGAGAAGCACGCTCACAGCCTGTTACTGAAAAGGTGGAAGAAATCAGATATCTGTGCCCACTATAAAAATCCCTCTGCCAGAATGTGCTTTCAGGAAGACTATCTCAGCATTGCCAACCCTGGCTGTTGAAGAGTCAGGAAGAAAGTCTGCACCCCCTGGCCAAATCGAGAAAATCATAACTCAGGAAACCCCCCAATTTTAGAGTTCATTTTATTTGTCTGCCGGTGTTGGAACTTTTAGGACTGTTCAAGCTTTTCTCTGCAATCACAAGGATTTCATGAAAACTGGGGTGCTTAGAAAATCATTTGAACCTTGCAGTCAGGCTTTCAGGGGGAAAACAGGTATAAAACTTTCACTAAAATTCCCAGGTCTGCTTCAGAACCAGACAGAAACTCCATTAAACCCTGGGGGAAGCAGTACCTTGGTTTCTGGTTCTGATCCACCTGGTAAGGATGTGGATCCAAATTTAGTGATTCATTGACTGCAAAGCCAGCAAAGAACATTTGGATCATTGATCTAACCCACGGCAAAATACAGGCTGTAGCACAACCCTTAATTTGTTTCTGTTCAATTTGTTAAGGGAAAAACCCCAAACACTCAATCTGATGTACCATTACAAGGGAGGGTGAACCTGTCAGAACCATTTCTATATTACTGCAGTGGCAGGTAGTCTCACAAGTGCCTTGCTTTTAGTTTGACTCTTCTCTTCCCTTCATTGCATCTGCATACCCTTGTCTCTTCAGCTGAATAGCTCTTTTAGCCAACATCTCTTCTGCCTTTCAATATTTTGGATAGTGCTCAAGTCATTTCTTCACCTCCTATTTATTAAGCTAAACAGATTGATCTCGTTAGACTGATGGTCTTTCCAGGTCCAGGCACCTTCTTACTGCCACGGGGATAGAATATGGTCATCCACCCAAAGTGGTGACTCCGGTGAAGTCCACCTACTGTATTTAGAGCCAATCGCCACCTTGTTTAGTTCTCTGCAGTCCAACCGTGTGCCTTTGCTGTCAGAAGGTATCTGCTTGGTTAATCTTTGCACATAAAATATGGATTTGTGCTCAGTTTGAAATCCCAGCCATTAACTGGTTCTGCTTTGGTCATCGCTTTCTGAAATAGGTATTCAGACTGGGAGAAGAGAAAGCCCTGATCTCCTCTTTGCTGCTGTCTCAGTGACACCGGTCCCAGTCCTCATCCATCACCAGCTGGCTCTGTGTCCTGCTTCCGAGGGTGCTGTCACTAAGCATTTATTGCCATCAAGTAACGCAGTGCCGCAGGGTCTGGACGTATCATCGCGAGCAGTGTGGCAGGCTGAGGATGGGTGGCTTGCCACAGGAGGAGGAAAGGAGGGGAGCCCGGGGACACTTCTCCACTGCTGAAGGTCAGCAAGAAGGCAGTTCTTGCTCTTTCCAGCCTCCTCCCTGAATACTGACCTAGCTTTAGTCTGACCGGGAACCAAGCCATGATATTCTGAGGCAGAGTCCCTTGCAGAGCTGTGAGTTTATCCTGAAGCACATATATATTTATTTAA
>NW_009206840.1:0-707 GCF_000690835.1 Fulmarus glacialis | reverse complement strand
CCCTTCTGATTCTCTCCCCGTCCCACTGCTGGGGGGGAGTGACAGTTGTGTTGTGTGGTGTTTGGCTGCCTGCCAGGTTAAACCATGACAGTCCTTTTTGGTGCCCAACATGGGGCACAAAGGGTTGAGATAAGGACACATCTGACCCGAGCGGGTTAAACCAAATTTGTTATAAGCATTCATTACATCAGTTTAGTACTTGCTGGTCACAATGTTGGTTTATTTGCTCTCAGAGTTGTCAGATCTGTACTTGAAGTTTTGGTATATACAGCCAGAATTACTGGCTGTATATATTGCTGTTTTTCAGTATTTATGTGGGGATTGTCATCGCTGGGAAATGGATTAAGGTTATTGTTTCGCTACACTGTGTAACACTGGCTTATGGTAAAAGCATTGGTCCTGGGATTGTGCTCAGCACTGCTATCATTCCTGTGCTTCAGGAGCTATTTCTCGGAAACTATTAGTAATTACACTTTTTACCTCTTCTCCTTGGAAAGCCAATTTATGGGGGAGACAGCTTCCTTCACCTTCCCCTTCTCCTCCAGGCTGATTACAATAGCTCTTGAGGATTTGAATATCCTTGGGATGTTCAAAACAGCATGTTCCTATTGCTACGTCTCCTGAATGTGATTCACGTCTTGTTTAAGGTTAAACAACTATTTAAGAATATCACCCAGAGATCTGCCTTGAGGCTGGATAGTTATGAG
>NW_009206839.1:21912-42728 GCF_000690835.1 Fulmarus glacialis | reverse complement strand
GGATTGAGGAAAACACTACCTGTGCTCCTAATTGTTCCACCAATCGCCCCAGTGCCCTGAAGTCCATTTTGATTGCTTCGGGACTTCTCTCTGTAACCTCCTCCCTGCCATCTTAATTAGCACAAGAGTTATGCCTGAAAGGACCGGACCGCTTAATACCTAAAGTGCATCCATTGTTTCTCTTTGCTCTTTAAGGGCAAAGAAGGATCTACTCCAGCAGCTGTAGCAAAACATGACTTCACTTGGCTATAGCATGCTCTCCATGCTAAATCCCAAAATACCCTGTAGAGGCAAATAAGTAACGGCAGGTACAGAAAGGAGTTAAGGGACAGACAAGGGGTACATTCTCTGCTGTGTTTTGAGATGAGGTGGAAGCTCAATGAGGCAGAAAAAGCTCATTCTGATGGCAAGCACGGTAAAGGAGAAGACTCGCATCAATGAGGCAAGACTATCAACTATGAAAAGACAGAAGGTTAAGAATGAGGCCAAACCTAAAAAAAACATAGGTGCAGTCCTACGTTTTGGTGGGAGCCAAGAAGAAAGGGCAAAAATTCTACTTTTTGCACATGTAGCTTAAGACATCTTTGGCTGGGATTATAGAGCACAGTTGCTTGCAGTAGCAGAGGACTACACTGATTCAGCAGCTCTCCCTAGTCCTACACAGCGATGTCAGGAAAAGACAGTAGGAATGATCTGGATTTCTTGGAAGTGAAGAGGGAGAAAACACGAGTAACTAAACATTTTAATTCTCCTCTGTATATTCAGCTACTATGACTGCACTACATTATTTGAAGAATACTCAGCTAACATTTTTAAGAAGGATCAACCACCTCTAGCCTCTACTCCACTACACCCACCCTTCCCCACTCATAAGACTAGCTCAGTACAGTTATTCAAAGCCTTCTGTGCAGTACCAGAGCTAACCGCCTCGTACAAAAGACCAGCAGGGAATACTTTAATTAGTATTTTCTCCTGAAGGGTAAAAAATGATTCTGAAATTACTTTGCCTGGTAAGGAACTGTATCTTCTTTCATCCTATCATAGATCTGGAACAGTGATTCCTGTTTCATGTATTTGCCTTAGTTTAATTTTTTTGTTATTGTTTTGTTTTATTTTACAGATTTGTTTCTATCATGATGAAAGCTAGACAAAATACTACAAAAGCAGGGGAGAAGGAAATGCCAATATTAAGGGAAATTGAGTTTTCTCTAACCTTGCTAAAATAAGTTAGTCAAGACAGGTGGAAGCAATCTCAGTGGAAACAGAAAACCTGCGAACTATTTGATTTTGGGGGGAACTGAATTCATTGCTATGATTAGAAAGTACCAGGGTAAAAAAAACTCAATGTGTTTCACTAGTTGAATGTTCTCTGCCCCCTTATATTTAACATAGGTACTTCTAGTAAGGTAACACTGGAGTGAGGACTGACTTTTGGAATGGTAAGAATTGTGTTTAAAATTACTTTCTTATGTTTGTTAGGTGGATAGTGCAGGTGAAATCTGGGCAGCACTGGGGACCCAGACTATGTCCTCTCCGTGCCCAACTCACCCCAGGTAACAGTCAAGATCCAAGTTCTGTGTTGATCTGCCTTATTTTCCTGACAGGCAACAAGTATTTAGCAGGATGGGAGCTGCTCAGGTTTATACTCTTAATCTCTGAATGACTCCATAACATCTTAGGAGGCAGGATTCACACACCTTGATCATTAAAGCCAACCTCTTCTCTTTCTTGTTTTTTCTCATACTCATTTCTCCCATGTAGACCTTCCTCATTATTTCCATTGCCTCATTCACCAGGTGACTTGGTTCACTGACTCCGAACTCAGAGTGAAGCAGAGGCTACTTCCACCTTTCAAAGCAGGTATGGGTCACACACACATTCCAGTGCCAGAAGTTTTTACATGGGTCAGGTTCTGAAGACATTCCCCTGCCAGGCTGGGTAGCCATTCACCAGCCATCTCAGTTAAAAAACATGAAGAACAGTTGTAACCTTAGATGCTGTGTGTGGTGCACGTGCAACTCGCATTACTGAAAAGATGCCCAGCAATTACAGAAACAATTAAATACATCTTTTCCTGCTATGCAGTAAAGTGCATTTCAATAACACTCCTGTGTACTTATTAAATGTTTTCCCCTGGAAAATCTCCAGAATGATAAACATTCATTAATCACCACAAGGTACCTGTAAGGTACCAAACTACTTGAAAATTACATCAAACAGGTGATCAGAGACAGAGCTAGAGGCCATTTTATATTAGGACAACTTCATGCTGCTCTGCTGACACATAGCCAACTTGCTGTGAGCCATCCCAGCCCCAGAAGAGTTACTTTTCTTGTAAGAAAACATACTTTGGCCAACAGCACCCCTGCATTTGTCAATCATCCCAAAAGCTTCAGCCAAGGGAAGAGAGGGGAGATCCAGGCATCAGTGAACTGACAATCCTCAACTAACACAGCAGCTGAGCCAGACAGCACAAGTGACCTTCAGCCACCTCTAATGAGTTCTCATGGGCTGGGATGGAGAAAAGCAGGGTGGAGGGGAAGCAAGGACACAGCCAGACCCCACATTTTCCCCACAGGATCACAGAATTATAGTTTAGCTAGCCGAGTCACCCACATCTCAGCAAAAGAGGACAGGACAGAGACCCTCGCCATTGCAGCACGTGGCTCCCACTACCCACACCTGACACACAAGCTTCTCAGTGAACAGCCCATAGCATAAGACTTCATTGGAATTAACAAAATCCCCTAGAACACAGACTCAAGGGGTAGTCTGTATTTAAATAAGGTTTTCACATTATTATTGCAGTAAAGGCAAGATTTCTCCCGAAAAGTGATACTAGCGGAAACTCCAGTACACTGTGTCAGAGGCAAACCACCCAGTACTAATATAGCTTATTTTTGTTCCAGAACTGGAACAAGCTATTCTATTGGAAAAGTTGGAGATTAACTAAGAAAATTCAGACACCAACATTTTTTGCTTATTTCTCAGCACAATTGCTGATGCATCACCAGGCTGTTTGTACCAATGTAGAAAAAAAAAAGACTTTAAACAAAGTTTACAGAGATTTTGCACTGCAGAGTACTACTGTCTCTGATGCTCAGTCAGGAGAACATAGTAGTTTTGGTACTTTCATTTGTATACATGAGTATGTGTGCATATACATGTTTTAATTAAGCCTTATTAATGTACTTACTCTATTTTCTCACCATAATTATACAGTTATACAGAAAAACATTCAGAAGGCTAGATGACTCAGTTCAACAACAAGATACAAACTGCCAGATTTAGTCAATAGTACAAACCCAGCTACCCAGCTTAAGTCAGTAATCTGGAGCAGACTGAATAATTTAAATACAACTTTGACAAGTTTTGTCCTTTTTTCTTTGTTAATTGTCTTCTAACAGGCTGTAAAAAACCCTGAAATTTATTCATTATTCAAAATTATTCATAAATGTCTTCACTGACTAACTCTTGGCCTACAAATATCTTAAGCTATGACTGTCACAACTAAGTAAACAATTTGCAATTCATGGTGAACTTATGTAATGAATTTCCTCACCTTATGTAACTAGCTTGAACAGTTTAAACAGCTGACAAACACAGCATACATTTTTAATTGCACACTCACAGTTAACAGTTGAGTGGTTACAGGAATCACCCTCCCAAGAAACAAATGATGCCACGTGATTTAGGTTGCAAATACCAGATCTTTCATTTGAGGACATGCTGCGAAGCTCACTTTCTTTGCTCACTTTCTTGAAGTATGCAAGCCTTCAAGCTGTAAATGAGTTTTCCACATATCCTTATGCTGTAGTAGCAATATTAAAAAACTTCCAATTAAGCATGATTTTCTCAAATTCAGAAAATGACACTTTTCTTTATTCCATCTTCCCTATAGTACTCCAAGATTTGGAAAATGCACATTTACCAAGAAGCTGTTGCCTTTTCCCTAGCACCACAAAGCATGCGCAACAAACTCTGCATCAAGCATTAGGGTTACACTAACATGCTCTCTTCCTGACGCTGCACTTCAGGAGTTTAAGATAAGTACATGAAACTACATTACAGAAGATAGCTTTAAGCAGTTTCTCAAACAAATTGAGAGCTTCAGGCCACCAAGGTTTACCATTTATCTCAGAATCCAATTCCACAGCTTAACGCCACAGTCAATTCTGTCTTGAACTAAAATTTTACATTTCAGTTCATAATTAATTACTTCCTCTATGTGTGTCTCTAAACTTTCTTACTAGAGCCATGGAGAGCTTGATGATCTCCTGTCTTTCCCTCCATTTTTTGTGTCAAGGTACAAGCTGGATTTTGATACCATTAATCTGGCTCTCAAAAGTAACCCTTTTAATTGCGTGTAAAGTCAGGAGAAGAAAGGTGACTTTAATGGGACTACTGCTGAACATGAATAGAAGCTCTGATATTTGGCCCTACTGATTTGGCTTTGAAAAAAAATTTAACTCCTAAGCCAATCATCCCAGTGTCCCAGTTTTTACTGTTCTTTGATTTCTCCCCAGAATTATTCTGATAGCAGAGTGAAGTATTTCTGTGCAGTCAGACAATAGCTATCAACAGCTCTGGGGTACTCTGATGCTTTGCCCTCTTCTACACTTATAATACATTTTAAAATCCTATCAGTTTAGTATCTATTCTCACACAGGTTACAATTGCTCGTATTTTTTACTAAAAGGAACTATTCCCAGCCAGGACTCTGCCCACCAGCAACGAGAGCTTTACAGAGCCCAGGCTTGAAACAGCAAGGGCCACCGTGAGAGCTCTGGCATTACATTTGTGAAGCACCTCTCGCCAACAAGTGTAGGGCAGTGGTGAACTGGATCCCAGGATCATTGCCTTCAAGAAAAGACACCTTTCTTCACTAAATTATGTAAGTCTTCAATGTTTTTTATTTCTGCTACTTTCAGTGACTATATACTCTTATGGAAACATTATTGAAAATTTCAATTTAACAATTAGAAAACTAGAATTTCATTATAACAACTTTGAAGATTCTATGAAGATGTCACTGGAATTTAATGAAGGAAAGACAAAAGAAAATGAGCCTATCTTGAACTACCTAAAAAAACCTACCTAAAAAGACTGGGACTATCTTGCCACAACTGTCTTCTTATTTTTCAGACAACTCTCACTTCTGGGACTCCATCTGTCCTCAAGACTTTCTTTTGCCAGTGGTAACACATTCCTGATGATTTGCCCTGAATGTATAAGCAGCCATGTGTACTCCCCTGCCACAACACACACGCTTGTCTTTTGTTCCTTCCTGCCCATGTTCCATTGTGCCATTTTAGTCTCTCTCTTCTTCTGTCTAGACAAATTTTACAGCTATTCGTATTACTGTGTTTTCCTAATAAAAATATCGTGTGCAATCTGCCATCACAGGGCTTATGCCATTTAGATAAATTTAAACACCCAAAATAAAGCTGAAAAGGCGCATGGGCCTCGTATCTTTTGGATATGCAAAATTCACACAAATATGAAATCCAAAACCAGGTTATTCCAACTCTTCAGAGTAGGCTTTAATAGATTCTTTTCTGAAGAAAGCTCTCACCAACCTCAACTTTAACAGTATATCCCAGGCAAAATTATCTTTTTTGATAAGACTATAGTACTTAAAACAAGTAGCATCAAATTCTGTATTATGCTCCAACTGCAAAGCAGTAGCCAATCTTTTATATTTTACCACTACTTCCCACAATATTTTGACTTTAAAGGGCTCAGCTCCAGCAATCTAGTAGACATACTCATGGAGGATAGCTGAAAACATACCCCGAATATCTGGTTATTGATCAACAACCAGACGAAAATAAATATTAAGCCAATATTTGTCAGCCATGTATTGTTTTTAAATCTCAATATTTTTAGAGCTAGATTGACTTTTTTGCACATTTGAAGTGGGTGTTGTCAAGTAGTGCACAGAATAAAATTCAGATATGAACAAAAGTATTAAAACATAGACCTTACACATAAATCCTGCATGAAAAGAGACGGGCTTTCTAATACTTTCCCCATTTATAATATTCCTCTCAGCAATACTCGGCACAAAGTAGCAGTTATCCCCCAAAATCTCACACAATGCAATACATATTATAATAGAGTTCATTTAATATTTTCACTTATAATACCTAAAATGTCAATTCAATTAGGCTGCTACCATTATAGCTTCCTGGTGATAGTTTGCTCTACACATGTGTGAGGTAGTGCTCTTCCTATTTGTTACTCTGGGAGAAAAAGTGTTGCTATTGCATTACGTAAGGGACCATCAGAAGGTAAGAAAGCTGTTAGAGCTGCAGGTTTCAACCTATTTAAACTCATGGACCTATAAAGCATCTCAGAGGTATGGATCCCTGGATAATGAATTTAAGCCTAATGACAACAGCCTCGCTTTTCTCATTACCTTTCACAAACCCTTAGAAATAGTCCCTGGACCATTGGTCAAAGACCATTACTTTAGGGCAGCGAAGAATTACATGCTGACACATACAGTACTGCTGACCGAGTCATAAGCTGAATAATTACACATACTGCAGCAAAGCAGAAACTCCTGTGACTGGCTAGTCCTAGGCTCTATGCCAACATACAGGTACCTGTGTGAGCAACTGCCCCAGTAAGCAGCGTCAGTGCAATAAAGGAAACTACATAAAGGTGTTAATTTGCACGCAAAAGTATTTGCTCAGTAAAGACCTAAACAAGGATGCAGCACGAGAACTTTTTAACTCCCACACCCTCTTGGCAAGTCACCAACCCCACATTCAAGACCCCCAAACTGGAAAAACAACCCATACCTGAAGAACACAATCAGTCCCATTCATTCAGTTGAACCCATTTTTCCTGACCCATTTGGCCCCTGAACTAAGACCTTTCCAGGGAAAGGAAGCACTTTCCCCTCACTGCTCATTCAGCAGCTCTGCTGGCCCAGTCACGCTGGGCCCTGAGTCCCCTTCAGGCCCACAAGCTCAGAGCTGTCGTGGCCTGCCAGCGCTGGGACAGCTTCAGTGGAAGCTCTCAGGCAGATGGAGACCCCACGCTACAGCCTCCCCAGACCGAGAACAAAAAAAGTTTAAGAGCCAGCCTGAGTGAGGACAACCCTCTGTCACCCCTGCCCAGCCTCAGGCACCCAGCAAGCAGAGGGTCTTGCCTCCCTCACAGGCAGCCAGTTTCATTACCAGGATCACACACAGCTGTTTTACAAGCCCAGCCTGTGCTAGTGCATCACCCAGCCCAAGCACCAGCACTCCTCAGGTGGGCATCACCATACTAGGTGGCACATGTGAGAAACCCCCACAGCTCCTCCTAAGAGGTGAGGATGCCACAAACTAACAGCAAAGTCTCCCCAGGCCAAGGGAAGAGCCAGGAAAGAAAAAGACACCATGTCACCCCCAAGCTAATGTAGTGTTTCATTTTCTCAGGCTGCACAGCTGAGAGCTGCACAAGCCACGCAGACGTGGGGGAGGTCCCTGCAGCACTCGCAGGTCCTATGCCACCTCCTGGACCAGAGGAGCTCCCCACCTGGGAGAGGTGCCACATCTGCCACAGAGCCACACTCCAGGGAGCACAGGCAGCACCACCTCTCATGCTCCTGCCTCACCCCTCACCATTGTGGGGTCTCAGCCAGCTGCTGCTGCTTGCCTTCACACAACCTGACTGCAAGGAGAGCTGCGCCCAGTCCAGGACACCACTGAAGCCCGCACTGCTGGTTTGGCCTGCAGGGGCCACACCACCCTGGTCCTCAACCCACAGGGACACCCCAGCACCAGGCCCCACCAGCCACAGGGGACTCCAGGTCCACAAAAACAGGTCCTACATGCACCGTAGGGCCCAGCCAAGCACATACCTTGTTCAAATCGGGCAAAGCCTCATGAGGGGCAGCAGCCCCACAAGACTCAACATGGGGGGCTGGTAACAGGGTCCACCAGCACAGCAAGGAGTGAGCCAGGAACATGGCACACCCCAGAGATGGGACTAGAGACCACTACCCCTCAGCAGAGCTCACAAACAGGCTAACAGCCCCAGGGCTGCGCTAAAATGGCCCCTAGGTGTGGGTGTAGGGAGCCCCCAGGTGGGGCCAATTAGGGCCATTAAGGCCTGTTAGTGCCCCAGGCCAGCACTGCCTCCGCTGAGGGGAAAGCTGTACCTGTCACGCTGCCATCAGCCCCATGTGGTGTGTGGGGCTTGTTTTCCCCACGGAGACATGGAGGAGCCGTACCTGGAGCAGTGCCCTCCACCCCTGCCTCAGAGGCCGCCCACAGCGGGGGTCACTGGGCTGATGGATCATAGCTACTGCAAATGGTACCGCCGGCGTCCGATCAGGATCTGGCCCTGCAACAGCAGGGCTTGAGTGAAATGTGGTGTTTCCTTTTCCCTCAAGAAAACTTCAAACTGATAAAAGGCAAACAAAACCCCCCATAAATTTTCCCAGGGTTATTTACAACGTTCACTTGGCAGAAGGAATTAACATCTACGGGCCTTATGTATCTCCCCCTCCAGTAGTAAACAGCCACTGAAATAAATGAATTGTCAAACAAAGAGCAAGTGAAAAGCACCCAAAATTTCCACCCCTGCAGCAGCGCTCGGAGGACGTGCGCTTTTGTCTCTCATTCACCTCACTCCTCCAGAAACGGCCGGCACCCGCAGCCGGCTGAGGCATCCTCCTGCTCATCTCCTTGGCTTATGTCCTCACCCCCACCCGCAGCCCTGCGGCAGCACCCAGGCACATTTCACGCCCTCTGAAAACACCCTCTGGAAATATTTAGCAAGCAAGGACCAAAGGTCTGATCCAGAGCCGCTGTCTTTAGATGTAAACAGCCTGCCATGCTGCAGATGAACAAAATTAAAGCAATCTGAAGTTTGCTTGGGGAAGAAACCAAAATTAAAAGGAACGCAGATCTCACCCCTGAGTGCTTGAGGGCTCCTGCTAGAGAGGCTACGCTGCAAGTAAAGAGGAGCTGGGCCTCAGGCAATTAAGAGATTTGTGAAGTGGCACAATGGAAGAGTTTCACCTTTAAGGAAGAAGACAACCTTTGTTCTTCTTAATTGTGTGGCAAGGCACATGATGGGTTAACTTACCGGATTTTAATGTGTTTAGACTAGATATTTAGATAAAACATTTGCAAGAGTGGGCTATGTTAACAAGATTCCTGAAATGTGTACACTCACCGGGAACATAATATGGAAGTCATAACCATCTAGCAATAAATTAATATGCAAATTAGATGTGTTGGGTTAGAAGAGGACAGGTTGAATGAACAGTGCATTCGCAAAGATGGTATTTTTAATATTTCTTGATCATCTTGTTCTGTCAGGCCAGAAGTTCACAAGTGTGAAAGGGATAACAAGCCCCTACAGTTTTTCTGGCATTAGAGGGCTTCTTTGGTGTTACTAATGAAGCAGATGACTGTTTCCTCTGCGACTTTCCATAATATTAATTCTCATAAAAGTAACTAGTATTGATCAGTCTCTATAATCTCATATCTGACAGTCAACACTTTACTTTGGCCTATTTTTGTTTGGCAGAGTATATGGAAAAGAAACTGATAGTGCAGAAGAAACAAAATGTGTGTAGATGGAAGTTGTCTCAGACAGCTGAACGGGTAATCTCCAGTTCACCTCCGTTCTGGTGCAGGCTGAATCCATGCAGTATAGCCTCCAAAGTTTTGCCTCCAGGGCCTGTTACCTACCTCTGTAAATACTTTACTGACAAGAGAAAATTAGTACTACATATTTTGGCAGCAGAAAGTTCTTTGTAGTTTTCAGACTAATTTGTCACTTCCTTGTGTGTCATTTCTCATGATATACCCCTCTGAATCACACAAAGTACACCCACCAAATATTTGTAGTCTCTTAGTGCATCCCTGCCTTCATCATCTCTTACCCACATTTAGCACTTATAATCTTTCCACCTAAATCAATCCTGAAGCCATCCTGATAATTTTTGTTGCTCTTCTTTGAACTACTTTCAGTTTGTCAAGACACCGCTAGTAAAGTTTTGTGCAAGGCTGGATGTGATGGTTTTAGGTGTGAATGCATCAGAACTGTATAGAGCAAATCTATTACCACCTTGAGCTGCGATACGGTGCTTCCATATATGCAGCCCCAAACCATATTGCCACTTTTCTGCAAACACACTGCTTTACAAATTAATGTGTAATGTCCTATCCCGAGTCTCAGAGCTGATCTCCAGGCTTTTGCTTCTTTCTGAGTGGAATGAGTTCTAGATTATTTTCATATCTTGCTTTTTCCACTAGTAGACAGATACAGAGCTCATGGGCTCAGAAAATATCAATAGGAGGAGCATCAGAATACACTATAATTATCAGAAAAGAAGGCTTCAACATATTTTCCAAAGTCTCCATGGCATTTTGCCCCCGAAGAAAAAATTGGTTTGGCTAAAGTTTAGGTTCTGTGTGCACAGAGATTACTCCTGGGACAGCAAAGGACCACCAAATCCCACAATCACACAGTCCTGAGACAATTGTGGAGCAGCATCCATTGCTATATACAACCTCAGATTATGTATAGCTGCATTCCCACAGCGAAGGAAGCTGCTGAGCTTCCAGTCACAGGATCACGAGGAGACACATGGTACAAAGTCTTGCTGACAGGTGGACAGGAGATTCAGAAGACAGTGAGGAAACAGTACTGGACCGGGGGACTCAAAGTCACCCAACTCACACACAGGGACAAATCAAAGACTACACAGAGGAGCATCCCCCCAGCCCTCTTTAAAAGCCTCCCAATCTTGCCTTGTTGGTAAGGTGTAAGTCTCCTCTCTTACCCGGGACTGATGGCTGCCCACTCACTGTCCGGAGGCTCCCAGAGAAACCAGTTACCTGTGTGTTCCTGCTGTGGGAGGCCAGGACTGCCGCATGCTGACCATCTCTGGCTCTTCAAAGATAGGGAACCTTATGAGTTACACTGTACAATTTGCATGGGAAGGCACAGGGTCAATGCAAAATGGGCAGGGGATGAAGGCTGGGTTAAATAGCAGGTTAACTTAAAAGGACAAGCATAATAATAACAAAATGGGACCAGGGAAAGGGACAGAAAGGAAGGGTGCAGAGAAGAGCAGGATCAAAGAAGCAGGAAGAATAGCAGTATGGAGGCAGAGAAGAAAGGCTGCTCAGCCCCAGACTGTCATGTTGCAGGGTGGCAGACTGCATCAGGCCATTAGGAGCATGATCTCGTGTCACTCACAAATGCGATCCAAAGGAAGCCCTGGCAGCTTCCGAAGGGACACCCTCTGCATTTTAAACACTATTGACAGAACACGGAGGAGCCCCAGACTGAGCCGCTAGTGGGTGAGTAGGTGTTTGAAGGCAATAGCCAGCAGCCATTTCTACTGAGATAAAACCCAGCCACACGTCTGTTCAAGAAGCTGACAAAATCTCATCTTTCTCCAGGCAGAAACTGAGTAACTCTAATAGCATTGTGACAGTAATACTCCTTCCTTTAATACTGCACTCTTTACTAACATTTCAAAGCGCCCTGCAAAGGAGACATCTCCATCGCTAATAACATGTGAGTAGGCTGAGGCTCAGCGGGGTGAAGTTGCTTCCTAAGGTGGTCTAGCAGCAGATCAGGGCATAGAGACTGGCCATCGCTCTCCTGCTCTAGTGCGCTAGTTGCAAGGCAATTCTTCCTATAAGCATGATCTGCTCCCCTCTCTACTTAACGAGGATCATTTCTCCTTCAAACCGAAGAACACGCTTCCTCCAGTTTCTTACGGTCACCTTGGTGACAGGATAAAAGCCAGGTGACATCCACTCTTCCCTTTAACATTTATCATCAAAAGTGAGAAAGGCAGGTGTGGCTAAGGGGAAGGACCAGAGCCCTCCCAAGCAGAGAGATATCCCGCTTACCCTGCGTCAGCCTGGCTCCTTCCTCCTCGCCTGACTGCTCAGCATGCTAAGTATGTGACAAGTAGATTAAAATAACATTTAAGACAAGACTTAACACCCATTAAAAAGAGGTGAGATCTCAAAGCAAGCTCAAACTGTGTCCTTACCTCACCCTAAAGAGATGGAAGATGGCAGCTTGCTGCACAGATCGCTGGTGGTTTCTGTCACAGCCCGTGTCAGGCTGCCACACGCATATATTAAATACACAAATGCACATGCCAAAGAGCTCGGGAGGGTATTTAGTGTCGCGTGCTGAACACCATGCAGTACCCGTGCTCAACAAGGAGAGCTCCGGGGCTGGAAACCCCAAAAATCTGACCGCATCTTCCGTTGGCCAGCTGATCACTTTGCAGAGCAGAGTCCCATATATTCCTCTCTTGCCCCCCCCCCCCCAAACCCATTTTGCTTTGGAAGCTAGCAGATGGGTACAAAGGTGGGGGGAAGGAAGGCAAAAGGGATTTCTCCCAGGCTTAGTATCACAGGGGCCCACCAGTGGGTTTGTCTGGGAAATATTTTGCTAAAATGAAAGGCATTTGTGGGGGGGGAAAGCACTACATTAAAACAACTCCATTTTAGGAGATCTGCTCTTCAGATCATCCTGTTCTGGCTTGCTTTACGGATAGCATGCATTTAACCAATTAATGATGAAGAGTCAGCCTAGATATGGATGAATGGCTTGGATTATTCTTTTTTGCCTTGTGTATGATAAACACCAAGTCGTCAGCTAAATCCTGTCTGTAGAAACTTTATTAAGGATGATTATGCATGAGTCAGAAAGGACACAGCTTGACTTTCAGATCCCAATTTGAGTTTGAAGTCTCGCTGGTTAGAAACATCACCTTGAAAACCAAGTAAATTTGATCTGGGTGCCACTGAAGAGAATAAATACGGAGCCTGGTGATGTCATTTTTCTCCAAAGTCACTTTTCTGTCTGCAGCAGGATTTTACCTTTATTTGAATGAAGACCTTCCTTTTGACTTTTCTTGTCTTTGCACTTTATGAACTACGTAGAAAAGAAAAAGAAAGCAAAAGGGAAAAAAAAGGCAAAGATAATTTTCAGTTTTGTGCAAAGACATTCTTAGCTGTGACACTACATATAGCTGCAGAGGACATAAAACAATAAAAGTTATTTACAGGGTTTTTAAGTTGAGTAGATAGAGGTCAAGATGTTTACCTGACCCATTGCTACAGTCAATGGGTTGGAGGATGTTTTAGAGGAAACAAAGTAAGATGAAGTATTTACAGACACATAATGAAGTTACACATTATGAAAATTTAATGCATTTAATTTTCCAATTATTTTTGCCTTCTTTCACATTCAAAAATATGAACTAGAAACTGTCAACCAAAAAGATATTTAATGTCAAATTAAGTGTGCAAGATCAAGCCAGCAAGAGTAAAGATGCTGTTTTATTAAAGAATGATCCATCAGATACAGTTGGCTAAATGGAAAAATCAGGAAAAATTAAATTTGAATCAAGCTGAATAAAAATTTTAAAGCTCTTCAGTGAAATGTTGAGACAAAAAATTTCATGTTAGGTCAACCCAGAATGTTTTGGTCAAACCATAATGAAATGCTCTGATGTTTTTTAACTGGATATTTTTAACTGGATCAATTTTTCCTTGAGAAATACTCCCTAAAAAATGAAAGTCTATTTTAAGAACGCTAAAAATTGTCGTCATTTCCACAATGACCTTTTTTGTGCTGAAAAAAAATTACTTTTTCACCCCTTTGTTTCCCTCGATGCTTCCTTACCTTCTAACACTACAGTGACTGTTTTGTCACTTACTTGACAAAAATTCACAAGAGCCTTTGATTCTCCCCCAAATTGATAAGCTTACCTTTTATGAAAAAAATATTTGACCAGCTCTGCAATGCCAGTAATTCAACCACGTCATAGAGATGTCATCCTGCTTTTTTCCATATGTCTTGATTACATTGACCTGAGGCTTTATTCAGATTTATATACTGGAGACAAGAGTCTACATTCCTCTTCATTCCCTGGGTAGACCATTACTTGAGCTATTTAGGAAGGAAGGATGCTTTTATAGCTATGGCATAAGACTAGGAGTCAAGATATTTGGACACATTTCCAGCTCTAGCTCAGATTTTTGTGCAGTTGCAGACAAGGCATCATGAGTTTCTTGGCAAAATAAAGAAAACAGAATATCTCAATAATTCTTTCACTGTTTAGATTTTATGATTTGAGGCAGTTTTTTTTCTTACCACGTTAGTCAACCCAAAATTAGATACATATTCCTTAACTGGGGACTCGGCCTTCTGCTGGGCCCCTTGGTAGAAATCTCATGCTGAAGCTCAATTTTAATGCTTTTGAGGTAGATTTGTTTTATTTTCGGTTCTGCTTTTTGGAAGATAGAAGCTCTGTATTTCTTCCCATCAGCAGACCTTACCATAAGCTGGCAGCACTATCCCCAGCAACCTGTACTCCTCCAGTTTGGTGATGCCCCTCTCATTTACTGAAAACACTGTTTGCTTCAGGTCTCCCAAGCCCCGGCTGCCTGGATGAGCTGCACCTCGAGGGTTCCCACCTGGCACCATGCGCCAGTGCCACATGGGCCACGTGCTGCATCAGCAGATGCTAACAGAGGGCTGCGGCTCCTGCAGGCTCCCCGAGTATATCTATGTCGTGCTGCAGCTCCACTGAGGTCCATCAAGATCCTCCTGCCCACGTTTTCTGCTCCTTTTGGAGAATCCCTTTCAGTAAGCCTCACTGCCACCATACCACCTGTGCTACCATAATGCTGATGGTCGTGGAACACAAACACCTCCGTGCAACCCATGTTCAGCTACGACAAAGACAGCCTTGCTCTGAAAACCCAGTTAGCAAGAGCAGCAGAGCCCCGTTGGCCTCTGCTCAGCATTCCCACATGAGGAGCCACACGAGGCATTTTTTTGCACCCCAGATCACTCCAATGAAGAGCGTGCAGGAGGGATGACCAGGCTGCAGGATTCGATTCATACCCACGACTGCAGGACTACACACAGCTGCAGAAGCAGCCAGGGTGCAGGCACGGAGCAAAGCTTTCCCCCACTGTAAGGAGAGCTATAAATACGTGATTAAGTAATGTCAAAGGGTCAGTCTCCAAGAAGGCACTTTCCACTGCTGTTTTCCTATAGCTGTGCACAGAGACATTTCAAGCACAGTACAACTGTCAGGGGTTGGGAAGAGGAGAGTGGTGGAAGAGGGGAGGCTCTGGGGATTTAGCAGCAGGCAATAGACAACACGTGCTTACCAAGATAAATGAATAAATACAGCAAAATCAAAATGAAATATCTCAGTTAATAAAACGGGGGCTTTCAGCTGATTCAAACTGAATGTCTACTTTTGGTGTTTTGGTTCTGAGAAAAATGCGCTATTTTGACTTTCCAGATCAGTTCTTGCAAGCCTTCCCCAGCTTGGAAATCTGCTGCCTGTAGCTTCAAGCAAAACGGCCCAACTGCTCTCCCTCCTCCTGGGCCCTGGCTCTGCATCTCACCCCATCTGTACCCCAACGAAGCCAAGTACCTCTGGGTAGTCGTATCACGTCTGATGCTGCTCTCTGGCTTGGAAAGACCTGGCAGACAGCATCCCTATTTGTTCATAGTGTGATACCCTCCGTAGACCAAGGCTGAGCATGTTGTCACATCAGCACACTAGGTAAAAAACAATGTGTTGAGCCGAGGCTCAGCAGAGACACGGGCAGAGGCTGCCAGAAAGGCTTTATGCCACCTTTGTATCTCCTGAAGATGGAGGCTGTCTGGGGAGCGGAACCGTCCCATGCGTAAGTCAGAGCAGCCCCAGAGACTGCTCTAATTTATGCTGGCCTGAAATAGCTTTTACAGCTGTTTTACAGCTTGTGTTATTTTCATTCTCTTGAAAGTGAATAAGCACAAAACTTAAAGCCTGTTCTCCTTGCACTTTTGCTGAGGTTTCAGTCCAGCCATACTGACCCTGGCTCTGCTTAAGACTTCCCAAAAAAGCACCATGTGTAATGGTGGTTTGGTAATGCAGACAACTGTCTGCTAATAATTGACTGAGACCAATACATTTCACATAAGCCACTTATGGTAATAACTTTTGGTCACTAGTGATGCGAGCAAGGTCAAATTAAAACCCATGAGTGAGAGACTGCATAGTCCATTCTGAGTCCCTTAGGACATCCGTTCTCCAGTGGTGATAACGGAAGTAGCAGGGTGGCTTGCCGAGAAAACTTAATTTGCAAGCAAGGAAATATCTTGGAGCTTGTGTGGCACTGTCAGCAATGTGAGTCTGCTGGGCTGGAAATATTCTGAGCGAATATGATAAAGTGAAATTGGCCAGCACCAAGGCCTCAGCACCATGTCACTCCCAGAGCTCTATTTTAAGGCTTTAAGAGAGATTTAAGTGGTGTAGGAAAGTGAATTTCTCCCCAGAGACAGAAATTGCCTATCCCAAAAGCAAAACAAACACCAAGTAATTTAAACTTCTTTTTCCCTTCTACCTGCCTCCCCTCCTTTTAACTGTTTACATACCTTGCTCACTCTTCCAAAATGAAATGAGGCCTGAACCGCATGTCCCATAATGTCAGTATACTAAGAAACAAAAACTGACCATCCATTACCTGAATTATAACTGAATGCCCCCAATCATAAAGCAAAGAGTTCAGCTCATCTGTGTTTTAAAATGAAGGGATTCTTCCCTCCCTTTCACTTCTTGCAAAGCACAACCACGACACTATCTTCTCCAGAGGCCACCGGCTCCTCCTGCAATAGCCCAGAACCTGCTTCTGCAAAGGAGGTGCCAAAGGCAGGAGATGTAGGAGCTCAGGAACGAAATATGGAGCCCAAAAGGACTTGTTCTGAAAATGCAGTATATCGGTTACTTGAGAAGGGCTGGGCAGTGAACACTTCTGAAGTGTTGGCTAGTAAGTGCTGATTCCCTAAAAATTACATCCTGTGACTATTTGCAGGCTAGGGAAAAATGTAAATGAAGTTCTGGCTTTTTTCAATAGTCTGCTTTCCCATATGGTGTAACATCTACACAGGAATTTTTAAGTGACATGATACAGCATGTCTGTGTTTAAAATAATAATAATAACAATCTTATCTCAAGCCCACAGGATGCTGAGGGGTTCAGTGTTGGGTGAAGTGTCACCCTTGCAGAGGATAGGCTGAGGAATTTGTGTGCAGTGGGAGCTTGTGATCTGAGCACAGGGGTTTAGAAGAGGGCTGCATTTCATGACCTACAAAACAGAAAAAAATGAGATTTACATTCCGAATGTGCTGAGCAGCCCTTTCCCTTTAGTTATTAGAGGTACTGGCATATAATTCATAATCACCTAATGGCAAGGTGGTGGGGGGAGGTGCACCATTGCCGTTCAACATCAAAATCCCTCCAGGAACAGCAGTAACGGGGTTCTGCTCTTACGTGTATCGTGACACTAAATGGCTGGCAGGAAGATACCAGCAAATATCAGAATAAATAATTCAGTAAGTGTAACGGAAGGTCACGAAGACTAACATGTTTCTGTTTCCTTTCCTTTTCTCTCTCCCCACCCTTTATTTACATGCTTTTTCTCTTCTAGTCTCCCCCGTCCTGAATCTCCCTTTTTTGTGCAATACTTCTCGCCCTTTTTTTTCTTATGTACACAAAAATATGGCTTAAAATGCCGCTTTCCCATTTTTCTGCTTTCTAGCCTCTGTCACGCTCCTGACAGTTTTCCTCCATCTGTCTTTCCTCGCGGTCTTTCCCGTATATTCTTTCCCTCTTTTATTGCCTGCTCCTGCCATCACCCACCACATCCCTTCTTGTGGGACAACTGAGTCCTGACTTGTGAGGGTAAACTCAGCTCTGAGTTACGCTAAAATGCTGCTGAAGTTGCTAAATCCTCTCGGCTTGATCTCGGAGCAGCAGCAGAATATGGCCCTGCGTTAAGAGCGCTCCTAGGTTATTGGTGGCATTGCTATGCCACCAGATCCACCCAGTGACCCAAACTTTGGCAAGGATGTGTGCTTTGAAGTGGATGCATTTATGGCTTTGTGTACTGACACACATAAAATACTCCAAGTTTTGATCTACATTCAGGAAAGCCAGAAAACCCCTTGCCTGACACATAAAATCTGAACTCTTGGTGTCAGGCACTCGTTCTCCAGTGCCGCAACTTCTGTGTAATGTTAAATCACAAATTATGAGCCCAGAAGGCAGCTCTGTGATTATTCGCTCAGATATCTAGCAGAGGACAGGCCACAGGACTGTCCTGAATTCATTTCTGTTCGGAAGATATAATCTAAGTTTTCAAAGTGTTTTCAATGGAGAATTTGCTACCTCTGAGAGCAGGCTGTTCCCAGGGTTAATGCCTTCCTCGCTAAAACGGTCGGCCTTATATCTTGTTTGAACTCATCTGGTTTAACCCCAGCCTTCCACTTGCGACGAACCCAGTATCTGCCTGCTAGATACAGAGTCTTCTCTAAGCAGGTTGTCTTTCCAGGTTTTATAGCCTATGATAAAACCACCCCTCAATCTTCTCTTTGTTAAGCTTGGCTGGCTGAGCTCCTTAAGCCTTGTGTTTGCAGAGCGTGCCCTCCTCGACGGCATCGTCGCTTCTGCCCTGACCGTCTCCGCTGTCTCAACCCTTCCTGAGTGCATGAGTGCAAAAATGGAAAAGCCACAAAACTTACATCATTGCAAAACAAATGTTATCGGCCTTATGAAGCCTTTGTAGCCCAGCGGAGCGTTATGCAGGGATGATGTCTGGGCCAGCTGTACCCCGAGACATGTCATCTGAGGCGCGGCTAAGGTTCATAATTTGCTTCCAGTACAGACACTAGGATACATCAACTATATATCTATACGACATCTCACTGTCCCAAACACATGTACCTGAAGTACACATTGTGTCTGTCCACTTTACAAAGAGATCCAAACCATTTCCACAGAGTCACCTGTTTTCATTATTATTTACTACTCCCAAACTATTATTAGTATGCTTTATGGATCACTTTGTGATGTTTTTTCCTAGTTCTTTAATAACAATGGTAACTAGCCTAATGCAAAAAGCTGTTACCTGCAACACCCTGTGAAATCTGTTTTATGTCTACAGAAAATTTCATTTTAAACTCTATAATTTAGCCAGCTTTTTGATCCATTTAATGTGCATCATGTTGGTTTCTGTAGCTTATTAATCAAAATGTCATCTGGTACCGAATCAAGTGCCTAAAAGAAGAGCAGGAATATTCAAACAACACTAGCACCTTTATCACCAAAAGTTAGTTCAATGAGATCTATTGTTATAAATCCATGTTGATTAGCATTAATTAGCATATCTGCATTTAATTCTTTATTAATTTATTAATTCTATTAGCTGCTACATTACTTTTCCCAGTATTGCTATATTTACACTTTTCAAGAGTTTGAATAATACCAGCTTTCTCCTACATCTTTGATATTTCACCAGTATCCTGACCAATTCTGAAAATCACCATTTCTATGAATTAA
The DNA here is from genome assembly GCF_000690835.1 of Fulmarus glacialis. Taxonomy (NCBI): domain Eukaryota; kingdom Metazoa; phylum Chordata; class Aves; order Procellariiformes; family Procellariidae; genus Fulmarus; species Fulmarus glacialis. The sequence goes on along the minus strand of NW_009206839.1, from coordinate 23,332 downwards.
GTCTGGAAATTCCTTAGCCAGCTCTTTTAAAATGCTTGGTATCAAATTATCCAGATCTATTAAATTAAAATGACTGACTTTATTAACTGTGCTCCACCAGTCTAAATTACTGCTGGAGAAGAAAGTATTTTGTTGTCATGATACGGCAAGAATAGCTTTTTTCATCTAGCTTTTTTCCAAAAGAAGAATAAAAATAATTATTGAACATATCCTGATTTCCACTGTTTTTTTAATCATCTCCATTTGGCAAAAGACAAATTGTTAGCATTTCTATCATTAATCTGTTTTGCTATTGCAGAGTATATAATAATAATTTACTTGAAATGTCTGCTTTTTAATATCTTTTGGCGCTTTGTTTCCTGTATTAACTCAGCTAGACATAGCTTTCCCTTCCTGTACTTCTTTTCCTATCTAGCTTTTACCGTTTCTAGTTTCTAATTTCCAGATATTTCAGTATGTTGCCCTTTCTTCTTCCTGCACATGATAACAGGCACATTCACAATTTTTATTTCCTGCTACTTTTACTTCCCATCAGAGTGAATTTATTGTAGTTTTTAACAATATCATCTTCTTTCTCACATATAGCACCACTGCTTTTTGCAAACGTAGTAAAATGTCGTCAGTAAGTTCCCAATTACCTGTTAGGATAGTTTAGATTTTATCTCCAAATTAATTTGGTCCTTCATCATTTTCAGCTTTGTGAAATGTTACGCAGTTCTTTCTCCTTCTGCCTCCCAACCTTCAGGGCTTTATTTTTTTCAGTACACTTGCATAGTTTGGTGGGATCTGTTTCTCAATAGGCAAATATCTGGAACTATTTGATGTTTGCCTGTCTCTGTATATGCAGTTGCAGACGTGCAGGGCAGGGAGATGCTCATGCAGAAAGGATAGGAACAGTCTGGATCTACTCTTCCAATGCCAGACCAGCAAGAAAAAACTTCACAGGCCTGGACGTGCCATCATTGTGTCACCATACGGTCGGACATCCCCCCCATGCCGTTAGCACCACGCTGACCCCGACAGTAGGCAGCCTGGCTTTAACTTAAATCCCCCAAACACAACTATAGAGTCATCAAAGTGTACTGAGAGCTATGAATCTGTGCTGAAAGGAACAATTTAAGTGAGTTAAGCAGAATGATTTAAGTCACCCCTAGCTATGCAGTGCTCTGCTACCCATGGGTAAAGCAGGCAAGTTTTGTAAGCAAATCCTTTCCCAGCACATGGGCTTAGTCATCAGTGAAAGCTGCTGGCTCGCGCCCATCCCAGCTGTGGTTCAGCTACTGCTCGGAGGTCAGCTCTGCAGGCACTTGATAAAGCTTCAATTAAGTGCTCTTCTTGCAGCACTCGCTGATTTACACATCTTCTGCCCGCATCGGCCATTTTCCTGAATAAGCCCGCATAACGGCAAGGACCGCACGCA
>NW_009206839.1:0-21886 GCF_000690835.1 Fulmarus glacialis | reverse complement strand
GCAGGAATTAAGCTCCTCAAGTCTGGGCGTCACCAGTCAGCTTAAAATAAATAAGAATATTCAAATGAAGTTTTTAAAAAGGTGGGGGGAATAGAGCTGCAGAGGGCATAGTACAAATTCAACTGGGTAATTAATAATACATGGCATATCTATTCCAGACAGTCTCTGAGCTGTCTTTCCTTGTGGAGATGTGCATGTCTGCATTTAGATGCTATGGTGACAGGATGGTATAAAAACTTCAGTGACATGAACATCGTGGTACGCTTCTCCAGCCTGTGTAACAGCCTGGTAGATCAGCCCCCCAAAGAGATTACGATCAAAAGGCCTGACCTTACCTGCTTGTTAACGGGGGTTACACTTAACTGCAGTGAGCAGTTCCCGTACCGAAGCCTTGTGCTCGTGTTCAATTGCTTTGGCTACAAGTCAAAATGGAAAGCGACTCGTAATGATTGCAAATCCCTCTGGGAAAAATGAAAAAGTAACAAGCATAAGACGACGGAAATGATTTGGTCGACACAATGTGCATCAAGGAAGAGTTGCGTTACTTATTTGTGAGTGACACTGTTTGAAAGGGAACGTTTACATTTGCAGCTTTCACAGGAGAAATGAGTTCTGCAGAGATGGCGATATTAGAAGCATATTGGACTATTCAAGGAAAGACCCAACATTTTCATTTGTAAAGGTAGTTATATGAACTGATATAAAGTCTCAGATTATTTTTCCTTGCACTTTTTTGGGCAGTGGTTCAAAAAACAACTTTAAAAAATTCACTTGAAAATTTATCGGCCCAGGCACATCTCCTTGCCAGGAGCATAGTAAAGAAACAAATGAACATCATTTTACTCCCTCCTCAGGAAAAAATAGCTATCCCAGTCAAACAGGCAAATGGAATTTGGCAAGACTGAATTGTTGACATGTTTTTATTACACAAACAAATAAAACCTTAACTGCAAGTGTTACATGGCACTTGCCTGGTATGTAGGTCATTTTCTCTAGGCAAACCTCCTGCTCAACTCAAGGAAATATTTCAAAGGACTCACATGCAGTTAACCCATGCAAGAAGGAGTGATTAGTAAGCCCCTGGGAGGTTTGGTCTAGAAAGCCTTTCTCCATTTTTTCCTCAAGTCTTTTCACAAGCAAAAATTAATGCTGGGCAAAAACTGTCCCACTGAAGTCAAAGGCATGCTTGTTTCCAACTTCAGCAAGACTAACTTTGCTCCCCCGGACTTAAAAGCAGTTTTGCTTGAGCAAGAACAGAATAAAAGCTATGTGTGATCTTCAGCACATTGCCCTGGGCTAACTCCAGGGAACATGATCCTCTCAAAGCCCAGCTGCAGACATGAGAGCTTATTTAAGACTACTTTAAAATGCAAATTACACTGGCATGCTCATCATATGCCTATGGATCCACTAACATGGAAATATGCACAGTCCGCAAATATCCGTGATCTGAGGAGGCTCACCAGCATCAGGACGCTGAGAGTTAAGAGTGAAAATCCCGGATAAGGGTCCATCCTGAACTTATGCAACAAAGAACAGACCATCAGCATGGATTTACTCTGATTTTTCATGCTTTTCCTGGTTTAAGTCAGAACCCCTGACTTAAAACCTTTTTTTAATATGGATTTTACAGGCTCACCAACAGAACAACTGACAGGCAGCCGTGAATTGCAGGGATATAAATACGTCCGAGGGCTGTGGCGATACAGTACATGATTACTCTAACAGATTACTTCTCAGTGCTGCATTTTGTAGAAGCAATCTGATCGCTGATTATTCCTGGTAGCAAGGAAAAAAAAAAAGGCACCGTGATTACTCTCACTTCATAATTTTGGCAACCTGAGCTCGTCCTGTCATGTCGATGCCACCCACAGTGCCAGACCCATGGTGACTTCCCAGGGCTTACGCGCAGGGCAGAGTTACACAGGTCCTACGGAAACGGCCGTCAGCAAAGCAGGAGCAGTTCTCCCGTGGGCAGCAAGAGCCCGCGCAGGCGGAGCGCTGCAGGGGGTCACGGTGCCTGCAAGGAGGGGGCATGCGGCTGCTTCGCCACCACGTGCCACAGCAGTGATGGCTGTGGAAGACCTGCACTGCCAAACGTGAGGCCTCCAAGGACGAGGGCAACAAGGTGGCTTTGGCAGGCGTTGGTGCTGCCTGGAGGCTGTGACCTGTCTGCATTGCTGAGAGTGCGGGTAAACCTGGCCCTGCCTCCTCTCCCCCTTCCCTCGTTTCTTGGTGCAAGGCAAAGCCATGGGCACCACAATCTCCTGGAGGTCTTGCCCCCAGCCTGAGCTCATTTGAAGGGGTTAATTCCAACAGGCTCTTGCATCCTCTCACTTACTCCTCTGTACTCACACCCCGTGCTAGTCACAACCTCCTAGCAAAGCTGCATGCTTTGATACAGGCTATACTCTGCCCATGACAGCAGAAGGGACATGTTCAGTTATCTGTCCTCGCCCCTGATGGAAACAGGCTGATCCCTGCTGTATTTTCACAAGAGCTGTGTCCCATCTAATTTTAAATGTCACTCGTAATAGCTGTTTTTTCTTGCCCAAATAACTTTTGCAGCCCTGCAGCTGAAGTCATCTGAAGCCACAAGACTGGAGTTTGAATGGCCCTTGATATTATCAGTGAGCCTTTCCATCGTTCACTGAGATGTATACGCAAATCCAAAGGAACCAGTCAGTCAAATGTGGTGAAGCCATCAAACATAGTGCTCCTCTCCCTCGGCAGAAGAAGCCTCACTAAAGCCGGGGGGATATCTAGGTAAGTGCAGCCAGTAGAGGGATTTAGGGCCTTCACAATGCATGACAAAGCTGTCATTAAAGCAATAGGGCAGTACTGGGATCTTGAAAAATGCAAAAATAATAGCATAACCAATGAGGAGGTCTTGTTTTATTATAAATTATTCTCAGCATACCGCAGTACGCTCTTGAGCCTCCTGAATTCACTGTCATCGGCAACACCCATATCCCCTTGGCGGAATTGCTGTGTTATCCAAAAGCTCAGTTACGCAAACTTATTCAGGGTCCCTTATGATGTTTGGGCTATAAGGCTCGTGCTGTATATTGATTTGTCCTCCCCTCCTCCCTGCCCGCCTCAAGGCCTCCTCTCCCATTTCATGTACATTGGCTTCCTGGATTGCAGAGGGAATTGTCTCAAGGTCATACCAAGATGCTTCAGTATGGCTCAGCTATGAAAAACGTATGTAGCCCAAAATACTGTTTAAAAGCAATAGACTGAAAATAATGCCTGTGGCCTGAACGAGCCCTGACTTATTTAAGATAGAGGGGTATATATGCACACTTTTAAAAACTGCCTGTACTTCACTGGTTAAAACAATGAGAACAAATGAGGCTGTGATCTGTCAAGTGATCCTTCGTCACTCCCAGCACAGGCCCATAATCCTTCAGTTGTGATTATGCAAAGGAATATTACATTGATCCTGTAAAATATCTCTGATTGGATCAATGTTATTTTCTCTCGCATTGACAAGGTCTTACCAGAGAATGACTATAATTCCACTGCTAACACTGTCTTAGTGAAATCCCCCAATAAATCCTCCAAGCAGCACTGTTAGTAATACCTTTATTAGACTAACTAAACAAGATATTTATATGCTGGGCTTTCCAAAGGACTCTGGCTCCTGCTTCAGTTTCTGGAGGAAAACTTGATCAGAAGTGCTCTGCTGGAAGACTTGCCCCCAAGGAGGCTCCGCACGGACTTAAGTGGCAGGTGAAATTACCCTTTAAGATTCACAAGGTTGGTCACAGATTTGCCCTTGTCCTGCCCATACTACAGTGAGGACCAAAATGCATCTTTGGCAGAAAAATCTCACAGCAAGTCTGGTTCACAGGCAGCACTGGAGTTCAGGGTCTCCCCACACCTTCCACAAGCATGCTGTCAGGACAACAGTTCGCTAACAGTCGAAGGGGAAACATGGTCTTTATGTACCTGCTATCATTTCAATATTTGCTCAAGGCCAAATCCTGGGCTTTATACTATATAACAAAAGACCTGCTCCCCTTCTAGCCACTGCTGTCTCTGCTCAGCGGGGCTTCCGTTCTCCTCCTCTCTTCCCCTTCACTCTTTGTGTAAGTCTCCTCTAATTTTGTCTCCATTTTCTTTTCTCCATAGCTCCAAGCTTTTAGTCCCAGTGGTTTCATTCCCATACTGACCTCCCCTTCATCACTGAAGTTCAATCGTCACCTTCTGGCTTGAAACACAATGCCCCTGGGAGATGAACGGCAGACTCCAGTGATCACCTTGCCAAGTCATTTTTTTCAGGCTGCCTGAGTGCTCAGGTACTCACTGCATCTCTGCTTTCCCTTGGCTCATTTCAATAAAATTATCTCTAAAGCTGTGAGAACTACAGACGTACTTCTGTCTTACCTTCCTAAACCTTTAAATAGGACCATAACAATCATGAATAAACAAAGTACTGTGTCTAACATAAAACTCGAGCACAGCTGAAAGACCGGTGTAATACAGCCATACATAAATTAGCAGATGAAAAAGCTACAAAGACAATATATCAATAGAAGAATATCAAACAAACAACATAGCAGACAATATGCCTTCTTAAATCCTTTGAAACCAGGTTGGCATCTGTGATGGGTATACTCTGGCTCTCATAGGTTTCATGTGAAAACTTTCTCCATATTTTTTACAGCAATATACTGAAATGTCAGAGGAGTCACTTCTCAGCTCCCAGGCCCTTAGAAACAAAGGAAAAATAATTGATATTAGCCTTTGAAAAGGAACAGCCTGATGGTAAAAGAAACTGTTAATGACCATAGAGAGGACTCCTGACCTATTTCCTCCATCCACATCCAGTTTTTTACATGTGCGCTCTACCTTCTCATTCAAATATCTGTGCACCAGATGCCAACTGTGGTGTCCGTTTTGAAGGTCATTGTCATAGCTGTGATGGATAGCAAAACTTTCTCAAATGAAAGCTTAAACCCAGAGCACTGACCTGCCTTAAGGGGCAGATTCTGTGATAAATGCTACGGCTGTGAAATTGCACCATATAGGCAGCCCAGTCTCCAGACCCTCATGGCCTTGGTTAATACACTGCCACATTGATGGGGTCCAAGATGCATGAGACAAGCTCAAGGACTCCTACTCATTCACCACCTAGGCTCCACCAAATCTACCAGAAAGTCTCTGTTGCCTCTTCCAATGCCACGCAGAATGATATGCTCCTGCTCTGGAGGAGGGGTGCAGGTCAAACTGGCATTTTAGCACAGACCGAAACCCTGGAAAGAAAGTGTTCAAATGAATGGAGAAGTGCTCGTATCTGATCCTTAAATGTTAAGACAAAGTCCTACCCTGGTGTAAATTGCCACCCGGATGGATAGAAATGGGGCAATTTGTGCCCTCTGAGAGCTGGACAGTTGGATCTCATTTCAAACCATGGACACAAAAGACAAGCACTGAAACATTATCACAAGCAGCCTGAAAAGTCTTAGTCCTCAGAGGAGGTATTTGAGTGCCTAACTCACGTGCCCAAGATGAACATTCAAACAACTTAATTTTCTAGGTGACAAATAGATACAATTGTACCATCCCACCAGAGCGATCAAGTGCAGGTCAACTCAAAATGCAGGTCACCTCAAAATGCAGGTCCAAGAACTCCCAAAGTGCCATGAACTACATTCAAAGGGAGGAGAATCTTTAAAGACGACATGTCCTTCTAGTCATCCTAATGCCGCCAGCCAAAAACTACACCCTGGCTGAAGTACGGCAACACTACCAAACGGACGCCATGACCCCTTGGTTTGAAGCAAGGCTGGCAGCAGGCGAAGCAGAACTTGGGCCTGAAGACTTGCCCATGCCTCAGCACTGTGGGCAACTTTCTGCTAAGAGAAATCCTCCTTCTTTCGCCTTCCTCTCTCTTTGTACTTGTATTCCTAGAGACAAGCATAGGAAAACAATACTTTGGTGCTGAAGAGTTCATCTGCTCCTGCTGCTTCTTCTTCATTTGAAGGCATTGACAATGCAATTAGTTGCAGAGTCATAGGTGGGATGCTAACAGTTACTGATGAATAAGAGGGGGAAAGATGTGCCATCAGTTCTGGTGTGGCAGAGAGTGTGGGGGACACCGGTAAGGACAGGACAGGGTTCCTAACTGCAGGGATAAGAGGGAAAGGCTGGGGAGAAGGCAGAAGCCATCCCTGTAGTGCCACTGCTGTCAGTGTCAGCTGACATACACCTCTACTCCCTCCAAGCATTCAAGTAGTCTCTCCCTCCTTCCCTCGAAGGCACTTAAACAAGGTGCCCCACTTTCTCCCATGAAACCTCCTGTTTAAAAACCTCTGTCCCAAGTCTCCATGCTTTTTCCAAACAGAAGTTTCCAAGTCCTGAGGCCAAGATGCTGCACAAGCCCATTCTGCAGCCACTTCATCACTGGGAAAGAGGGGACCTTATGGAGTGGTCAGTGTGAGATAATGTTGTCATGCTCTCATCCCCACAAAGCTGATGCCACCTCTGGGAGTCTGTGGCTACCTCTCCCACTTTCCCACTAGGATCAATGAAATCGCAAGGAATAGCATTTGAAAACTGGAGGCTCCTCAGGATGCCAGGTAGAAAGGATTCCTCTTTCCTCTTCAATATGAAAGATTATTTCATAGAAAAAGGACAGCTGGCACAGAAACCCACGTATCTCTGCCATTGTTCCAAACCCTCAGCAGTGTGTACCCCTCTGCCGTAGATACAGAGCTCCTAAAAAGCAGCCGTCTCGCATTCACACAGCTCAGCGCACAGGCAGAGGACCGCACATCCAGCTGCTCCCACGTACGTAACATGCCCATAGAGGCAACACCAATAATCTCCAGTCTCCCTCCCTCGGTCTCTGCCACCACCCTTTCCCGTTCACCTGGAGCAGAACAGGGGCTGCTCTTCATAAGGCTGTGGTCATTCCTCAACAAAAGTAGAAAACAAAAATTCCTTCTCTGATCCACCTTAGATACAACTCTCCTTCTCCAGGTTCTCAGGCACAGAGCCGGGTAATAGTTTCTTCCAGTAAGGCAGAAGGCAGCTTTGCTACTTGGAGTCTCAGGCAATGTTCCCCGAACATCCAGACAGGCAGAGCATCCCAGCTTGTCTTGCTCCATACTGATTGATGGAGCCCTATTTCCACCTTTTCTGGGAGCTGAACTGTAGCCCAAAAGGCTATCCCAGAGGATGCTTTCCTACCTTTAGTGCTGTGGAGCCCTTCTGTTCCTTGTAACACCTTTCCCCACAACTTTTGTGAGAGTTGTGGTCTGCTGCTGCACACACAAGTGAACAAAGCCCAGGAGTGGGTGCCTTTAGCCCTCATAAGCTGGTGGATCCTGTGGCAAAATCCTTCCCGCTATAAGGAAACTCACCCAGCATCACCAGCCAAATGGCTGAACAGTTTGTGAACTGAAACACACATGGTAATTTAAATATGTGCAAATAAGAGTTTAGTTCCGCTGCTGCCAGCCATCCCAAATGTTTAAATATAGTATGGAAATTCTCTTTTATTTTATATAAACTATTTTAATGAAGAAGCTGAAGGCTCTGCATTCTCCTGGCTTATGAATACAAATGGTTGAGAATCTAACAGGCCTTTGCTGTCATTGAGCTAAGGCAATATGAAATGAAAGCAGACGAGGGAGCCAGGAAACAAACACCATATTAACTGCATTATCTAAAGGAAAGCTATGTAAAATGTGCGTTAAGTGCACACAGTCCTCATCCCCAGTCCTTCCTAGATGCGTGGAGTGTCACAAGAAGGAAACAAAGTGCACCTCAGATCTAGGTGAAAGACACAAAGCAGCTGGGATGGTGCAGCTGGATTTGGCTTGGGTCCCTTCCCTCTCACCAGGCACCCATGGCTGGTATCAGGAGGCCCGGTGACAAACACTGCTTCCATCAGGTCCTGCTTGATACAGAGCTGAATATGCTCTTCCTCGGGGAAAAAAAGAGGAATTAATAGTAATAATAAATTAATCCTTCCCAGTCCTATGGCATGTTTCACAAGGACACAGCACTAGAAAGGACCGTGTTCATTTTTCTTGCATAGCAGGCAAGTATATCATAGAATCCCTCTTCCTAAATATATCCATCTTCATCCTTAAAACCTGTTAGAAGAGCTGTGGCCTCATCACTCCTTCCAGAGCCCCACTTCAGCAGACCTTCCAGCCTCCGTATATTCATGGCCCTCACACACACTGTTTCCCCTGCTAATGTTGTCCTTTAGCTTAAACACATCTTCCCCTTCTCCTGTGTTTAACCCCATTTCTTCTGGATAGCAATTATATTTGTAAAATAGATTTTCCATTCCTCTCTTCACACTAGTAACCCCACTCTGGACCTGCTTTGAATTCATCTTTCTCAGAGGTGGTTGACAAGAATAGCAAGGATTGTAACAGAGAAGGCTTGATTAACACCTTGCCCAAGACTTTAACATTTCTCTACTTGAAATATCTGGCCAGCTCTGTTCTTCAATCACATCCACCTTTCTCCTGGTCGTGGCTCCGCCACTCTCTGTCTGCACTTCAAGACAGGTGTGCCTTAATGAACCCCTTGTCCCCACTGAGGTGTGCTCTGTGATCACATCCCAACTGCACGTTGGGTCAGATTCAGGCATGCACCTTTCCCCCCCGAAAGGAAACCCGCTGCAGTACCTGGGCAGGGAGGAAGCCATCTGAGCGCAAATCTCCTCATAGCCTGGATGTCTGGGGGACCAGAGGGTATTTGCCCAACAACGTAAACACGTCCTCCAGGACCAAAAGTTCCCATTGAAAGAAATTTCACATCTTTCCTATCACCCAGTCCTCAGCATTACCCAGTTCTTCGTATATAATATTCCAGGCCTTCTTTCTCATGGCAATGTCTCATTCTTGCGGCAGCAGCAAATGTCTGAAGTTCACTCCTATGAGGCCAGCCCAATGAGAGCTATCATCTCCCCTGCTCCAATATCATTAATGACATTACTAAGTAAGGTTGGTCCCCTACTTCAGGAACTCTGCTGTTGCCCTTCATCTTGATACTCCCTCTCTCAGCACGTGTTGCTTTCCTTTGGTCAGTTCCTTGAACACACTGTAAATTGTGTACTAATTACCTTAACATTGTAATAAACCATTTCCTTAGGGACAGAATATAAAATCCTTTACCAAAATCCCGATAACTTAGGTCTAAGGCATTTCCTTGTCTTGAAACCCAGTTATCTTCCTCGCAAAATATATCAGGGTAGTTTGGCAAACTTTAAATAGAAAAGCATACACTGCATGTTTATTTCATTTTCCCCTGTGCATTTAATTAATCTTTCCTTTAGAACTTACTTTAAACTCTGCTTGGTATTATTATGATCAAACTAAAAGGTCCACTGCAGCCCAGACAACTTTTTCTCCTTTCTTTAAATATAGATTTGCTACTTTTCTTTCCTAATGTACCATCCTAATTAGACAGATTTATTGAAAATCCTTTTTACTGGACTTGCAATGTCACATACCACATCTTTCAGAAGTCTGAGATGGAAATTATCCAACTTCCCAATTTGAGCCCATTAAGCTATTTGAGTTTTTCCATTTCCCCTGTTCCTGTTAGCTGGCTCCTTTGTCTCTCTGATCAGTGTTACATTCCTCCCTATCTCTTTAACCATATGGAATATCATATGAGCAGAACTGGGTAATCTTGAGGATTGGTGAATAGAAAAGGGATGCAATTTAACACAAAACACCAGCTCATGCAGTTAGGGACTAACAATGAGAAATCTCTTTCCAATGTGAACTTTTGTCCTGCAGAATGTTTGTCTTGTTGGGCAACTGTCCTCTGTGTAGAACAGGGATAATTCCACTCTTCAGAAGTCCTTTATGGTTGAAGATCAAGAAGTACAGTATTCAGATACTGTCTCAATGGGAACCACTACGTACCTAAGACAAAGCAATGTAATTGGTTCATCAGCTACCATAAATCAGCATAACCCCTTCAAAGTCAGGCTAGTGATCTTAATTTACATTTAATTTAACATCTGATTGAAAACTGGTTTTGTCTCTTTTTGTTTGTTTGCTTCTCTTATAATATTTATGTCATTAAATGACCACCGGGCAGAAAGCAAAAGTATCTACATTATAAAGGCTCTTTTGCATATTCAAAGATATGTACTGATGAACAGACAAGCATTGTACATTCATATTTAAGCAGAAAGATATTTCAAATAGCTTCTGTTGCCCAATAAAATTAGCATAACTGTTTCATCCTATTAGAAAGTCTAGAAATACATTTAGGAAGCTTTTTTTGAAATGTCTGCTGTTAAAACTCAAACCCAACAAAAAGTCTCAGAATTAAATAAGGGCTGCGACAAGAATCTCTTCTCAGTGACTTTCACTCGATCTGGTGGGGTATCTTAATGGGACCCTCTTTGCCGTATACATGGGACATCCTGGAACCTCTGTTCCTTTATGTTGTTTCAGCTTGCATCCTTGTAGTAAGAAACAAAAGAATCACAGGGCACTTTTGAACAGGTAGGTCAGACACTTGCTTACACTGAACAGAGGTGGCACAGGGGGATGAAGGGGTTTCAGAGCCTAAGTGCGTTCCCTGTCATCTAACGAGAGATGCTGATAATCACCCAGCTCGCGACATACAGTCTCCTTCTCAACATTGAGTGCAGAGTCCCTCCGGGGATGACTGAGGTAGAGCTGCTGGAAAAAGTAGGTGGGGGTACTGTGAAGATCCTTTCAACTCCGCTTTAAGGGGGTGTGAGTGCCAGTTTTCCGGCTTCTCTAGCACCCCCAAAGCACATTAAGCTACTGCAGCTTGTTCCAAGGTTAAATCTTCACTGAAGTCAGAAGCAGAAGTGGGCGCAGACAATAGCAGGCCACTCAGGAAGGAGAAATCTGACCGTGAGCCCTGCAGAGCAGTACCTGGCATGTGCCAGATGATTGCCACAGGGTCTGAGCAGTTACTTCTGACCCAAGACTCCCTGGCTGGCCTGACATTTGAGAGACGGCAGCGCTTTAAGTGCAGAAGCACTGGGATGGGGGTACAACAGGCTGAAAAGACCTTTTCCATAAAAGCCCCTCAGCTCTGTAAATACCTTTCTCCATCCCCCCCACTTTGTGGAAAATATCCTGAATTTGTAGTTAATATTTGTTTATCTGCACTAGAGGTTCAATCTGAGACTGGAGTGCGGTTGTTCCAAGCATTGGACAAACTCGCTGACTTCTGCTGGGGAGAAGAGCCATGCTGACACCTCTGTAAGGTTACACAGGATGAACTCGCAGCATGAAGGCAAGGCAAATTATAGAAGAGAGCCAGTGGTAGTGACCTCTCTGCCCCTTAAGCTTTATGTTTTAGTGTCTCCTCCGTTCAGTCTACAACACTGTTTGATCCTGTCAGTCATCAAAAAGACAGGGCTTCATACTGGGCCCTGCGCTCTCCCCCCATCCTCTTGCTCCACCTCTTCGACCATCCCCTGGACTCTTTCTGCAACAACCATTAGCCACCACCTTCACGCTAAGCTTGCTTGGCCTTTCTGTCACCTCAGATCATCAGTATTAAGGACTTCTTGCTTGCTCTCAGTCTTTTATCACCCTCTTTATCATTTCTTTCCTTTCTCCACATGCTGAAGCTAATCATGCTGCACTCTTTTATTCATGGACTTTTTGCCCTGCATTCCCCTATCTACTCCTGCCCTGCTGTCCCAAATCCCAACTGACCCATACCAGCTGGTCTCTGCTATGTCTCACACAGCAGAGCATTTCTAATGGGAACCCTGCTGCCTGGCTAACTTTCTCCACTATAAACACACTGTTCCCCCATTCAGTTCTGCTCGTTTCCTAGACTTACTACTCCAGCTCAGCTCAGTTAAATCTCAGGCTCACAGTCATAGTCACCTCTTTGCCACATTTGGCTCATTCCTCAGACCCTCCCGCCTCCTCCAGCCCCCGTTTCAGCTGTTGTGCAGGATTTCACCCAGTTCTTCCATGAGAAAAACAACAAACTATGATCTTCCTCTTCCAGTAGCTTTGCCTTCCGTTTCCTCTTCCCCTCCTACAACTCCTTCCTCATTCTTCTCTCCCACAGATGAAAAACCTCCTATGCAGCTCTCTTCCTTCATTTCTTTCATTTGCCACTGCGCCGGTCTTATCCTATCTCCTGACTTTCCTTATGGCTGTTCTTGTCCTCTCGTTCTTTCTTCTCCTTGATCTCTCACGCCCCTATGTCTCTTTACTCTCATAGCGCAAGTACCATTCAATCTCTTTCCTCTTAAACTACTCTCATCTTAAAACATTCTTTCATCTTAAAACATTTAGTTTCCTCTCTAAATACCGTTTTTTTTTTTCTCTCCTCCCTTTCATCACCAACCTCTCTGAATACGCCAGGTACAAACGCCGCCTGGAGTCCCCCCCACCAGTTCAGCCCAGCTTCCTCTCCCTTGCAACTGCTGCTACCAAAGTCTCTGCTTAACGTACCGGGCAAATTTTGGCATAGTCTGAATACTCTGTTCTCATCTGCTGCAGCATGTCGGCTACCTTCAGTAGTCTCCTGTGCTGTTTTAACCTGAAATTGTGTCTTTCTTCAGCTACCATGACATTAGTCACTTCTCTTGCACCACCTTGGAATCTGCACCTTTTGCATGTCCTCCAGAAGACATTTTTCTTCTCCCATCTCTGCCGGAAGTTCATGGGGCTTTTCTCTTTCTGTATTTTACGCGTTGGTAATTTCTATCACAAACATAGATTCCACTACCATCTCCATGCAGCAGTTTTCAGATTCACTCCTCTAACGCAAACTTGTCTCCCTAGACCCTTACCCACAGTCTCTCTAATACTCCCTCATAGACATGCAGATATCAGCTGAGCTTATCATAGCTAAAACAGAGTTCCTAATGTTCTTCTCCCTTCTTTACTATATGCTCTCTTCAGTAATTCCCCTCTTGATCATCACAGCCAACACTATTACTTTCCTTGTTGTTCTCGTCAACAACTGGAGCAACATCTTCATCTCATGTCTCTCACTGTGTCCATAGACCCAGGGGACGTCTAAGGTTTGCATGTTCTTTCTCCATCCAGGCTCTCATTATCTCATGCCTTTATTACTACAATATTTCTTTTTCTGACCTTTACAAATGTGATCTTGCCCTCCATGTATCCATTCAGGATGCTGCTAGAAATCCCATTTTCCTAACACATCACTCTGACCACGTCATTTCTCTTAGCAGCTGTAGACTGCTGTCCTGATATCTATCTCATTAGCGTAATCTACTTGTCTTCATTAAGGAAATGTCAACGTCTTCCTACAGTCAACCAAAGAGGTCAATCCCCATCACCTACTTACTAATTTTTCAAGCAGACATGACGTATGATTTTCCTGGTGCCATCCCTCAATCTTTGGAAGACCATCTTGTAAACATCTGCACCTCTTATTCATTATCCTTATTTACAACTCTTCTAGGAATCCCGCATTTCGTGGTGCTTACAGAAATGTGGTTAGCCTGCTCGTGTTTTAAAACCACTACCGGTCACGCTGAACATAATTACCTTGTTGTCTCCTTGTACTCTCTCATAAGGCTGCATTACTCGCCAATATTTAAAGTGCAGCAACATGTCAAAAGGATGGGGACATTTTTCTGATCCATGATTAACACTCATAAATCCTGTGGTAGATCTCTAACTGGTATTAATAATAATGAACGAAATCCCCATTATACTGCTGCTGAGCTGAGGTACGAGAGATTAAGTCACTTGCCTCAGGTCATGAAGAAGGACTATGGCAGAGCTTGGACTGAATTCTGGTTTTGTAAGCCCTGCCCTAACTGCAGTACTACCTTTCCTCCATCTATTTTGGTAGTTATCTACAAAGGATTATGATTTCAGCAGGCTCAGCTGGGCAGTTCTGAATATTTATTTGTGGAAGAATTAGGCTTTATGAGAAAGAAAATGGGGAGATTTCCATTTTATAGTCTGATTTCTCTCCTGCAGAGAAAATATGTGAGTTTATATTCTTTTCTTTTAAGTGGATTCTCTTCTGAATGGTCTGTTAAGGGCACTTGGATTCTAGAATCCATATTCTTTATTTATTTATTCCTTAAAAACTAAGAAACACCATCTCATTTCTTTCTTTTGCTCTTAAAGAGGTGAATATGCACTCAAGGGTTCCAGCAACACTTTGTTAGCAATGAGCCATTAAGTAACTTACATTATAAATGATTGTCATTATTTTTGCAGAACCTACTAAACATAAAGTCTTCTTCCTCATTTACTGGCTCTGCAATAGTTAATGAACTCATTCCACTCTTGAAGTTATTCTGAGTGCACAGAAATACTTTTTCAATGAGAAAAAGCAATATTAATATGGATTTTTATTGCTGGAGATGACAAAACAGTTCAGATCGTTTCATCTCTATTTAAGTAAAATAATCCTTTGTATTTTTATTTTGACAGTAAACAGAACACATCAGCACTCACATTAAATCTTTCCTCCACACTTCTTAAAAAGTTTTTAAGCAATAGGCAGAAAGGATAAAAATGCTGAGATTTCTCAAAAGGATTTGGATGCTCAATTAAATGAACAGGAATTAAGCATGCAGTCCTGCAGGCAGGTCTGCAAATATCAGCTTCTCTTGAGAAGGGCATGATCCCGTCATTTTCACTCAGGCAAAATTTCCATTTGTCTTCACCGGCAATTTTGCTTGAAAGCCAACAGCTTGATTGAGATTTGCCCTTTAAAACAGCATGATTAAAAACAGTTGCAGCTCTGTTAAATTACATATATGTTCTTAGTATTTTTAGCAGATATATATTATCAAACTAATTATCTCAGATGTGTCAGAGGAATGTGTCAGGTTCTCATTACTTGTGGTAAAGATACTTCTTAATGAATTGCTATTTAAGTTTGATGCAATTAAAATATTAAAATTGCTTATTTAAAATATGATGAGCCAAATCCTCCCGGAACTCACATGCATGAAACACCAGTGATTTCATCCATTAAATGATTTTAGAAAATCTCTGAACAAGAGGATGTCTTTGCCGTATCTTAGAAACATGCAGTTGTTTGACTTCCAATCTACATCGATAGACTAAGAATAATTACAGCATCGAAAACGGTGAAGGCTAAATACCCAGGTAGCCTAAGATTCAACTCAAAGGCTGTCCACTGCTTAAATTTCACTGGATCCCTCCAGCAGAACTCTGCTGTGACGGAAGGGAGCACAGACCTTGTGTTGGCCTTTCTATCCAGGGACAATTTTAACCTCAAAGGAAACACTAAAGGCCTGAACTTGCTGCATCACCACGTTCAATAAAACATTTTCGATTGACTTCACTAGGATCAGAATCAAGGCTTCAATAAAGTCCCTTTTATAATGAGTCCATTTGGAAAACAGTTGGGATTTCAAGCACACATTTTAAATAAAGCATTTGGATTCTTTAACGTATGAAGGATACACGAAAAAATGGCTGTCCTAATTTACCTGGCAAAACCATTGCATTTTAAAAGTCAAAACTACAGCATTGCCAGGTATTGCAAGTAGTTTTATGAAAATAAATCTTTCTACTGCTAGAGTAGCTGGAAGTAGCCTCTCTTCAGGCTTTTCCAATTGTGTATAAATAATCCCTAGTGACATCCAGAGTAGTCCGGTTAAGCCTTTCTTCCTCAGTTGTGCCGCGCATCTGACAAACCAAAACAGAGAATGCTTTCATCCCAGAAATCTTGCATATTATTTGGGGTGGAGGTAGGCTGCACAGGAATTACTTGCTTTTTTTTTCAGTGGTGGCATGGGCTAAGTATACTCGCAATAAAATGTTTTAAAAATAGGATTTACTATGACTTGCATGGATCTTGGGGGAAGAAGGAAGGTAAAAGGGGGATTGAAATAATAAGGTCATTGTCAATTTTTTTTTTTTAAATAAAATTGGATTCCAATGGCAGGCAGCAGAGCCCCATCCAGACAGGTTTAACTGGCAGCCTTCCAAAAGCGAGATGAAAGGTCCTCTGAGTAGTAATTGTCTAAATGGAACAGACTCTGGTTATTGTGCAACTTCTTCATTTACTTTATTGTACCTTTGTAATTAAATGATGTCATTTCTTTTTTTCCTTTCTTGTTTTCCTCTCAACTAGTGCAGGAAAGCATCTAAGCAGCATTGCCGTGGGATGCAGACAGACCCTGTGGCTTCCAGGTTTTTTTCTGGATCACTACGAGGCCTATACAAGGAGTTGTGAGCTGCTGGTTGCCAAAGCAGGACATAAACTCTGCCTTCTCCCGGCCACGAATGGACACTTACCTGCATTTAACTCTCTGCTTGCTTAGTGGTGGAGGTGGTTGGTTCACTGGGATTTTTTGGTAGGGTGAGGGAATGCCGCTTTTGCTAGAAACTCAGTGGTAAACAGGCAAACAGTGGATCTAATAGGATATAGGGAACACTATATTCAAAGGGGCGTCAAGCAGCAGGGCTATTTAATTCATGGAGGAGACTGGACAGACCTGAGAATCAGAAGAAGCTTAGAGTATTGTGCTGAACCAACCCAAACGCTACAAGGCTTTAGGGATCAGGAGTGAAACTCTGGTGCTAAAAGACTTGATCAGATGCGAAAGCAGAATCAGAGGACCACCTTTGTAAGCTCTTTCTTTTTGAATGGTCCTTCTGTACAAGAATGCTTTCCCTCAGTCCAAGTAGGCCATTCACAGGAATGAAGATTATTCTGGTGAGTAAAAGTTAGCAAGACTGGGCCCTGGGTTTACCTGTTCAACTCCAATAATTTCTTTATTGACTGTAATTTCTGTTGTTTCTGGTTTGATTTTTTTTTTTCATTCACGATAACAAGGAGAACAAACTAACTGCCTAATTTTGACGCAGCTTTAGAATATTCTTCAGGCCTTTGGTCTCATGCCTGCCTGCCTCTCCCTGAGTATGCTTACTTGTGACAATCTGTTTTAATTCATTGCCTATTTATCTAATTGTATTGTTTTGAAATATGCACCTGGGTTCTATGGAAATATAAAAAAAGGAATAGGAGAAATATAAATAGGACCAATTATTTTATATATGCATTAGTGTCTATTATATCTAAGCAACAGATCTCCAGTTTTTCTAGCAAAATCCAACATAAAGGTTTCGATTTATTTGCCAGAAAGTAAAAACTAATAAATACAGAATAGAATTACAAAAGTGACCCAGCCTATTCGGAAACAGAACTGTTTTTTAAAACCACGGGCATCAGAATACTGCCAAGTACCATAGGGCCTGATCCTGCCACAAGCCATTTCCTACAGCTTGTATTAATTTCAGCAGAGTTCATAAGCAGAATAACTGCAGGGTATTTGCAAAGCTAGTTAGGCTCTTAATGACCATTTTTTTTAATCCTTTGATAGACAAACCTACCGTTCTCAATACTGGAAGTTTTGCCTAGGGAAAAATGTAGGATCTGTCTCAAAATAAATGGATCATTTAGATTCTGTCTAGCTTAAAAAAAAAATAAAAACACCAAACCAAAAAAACAAAACACCAACCCTTAATAGCATTTACATTCAATTACATATAGCATTACACACAGTATCTGAGGCCAGAACCCGCATTAGTTTATCCAGTTCCGAAAGAGGTGTGCTAGATTAAATTAACAGCTGGCAGAGGAAGGAGAGTAAAAGGCCTATGTACCAATAACATCCTCTTTTATATGGTATTTGCCCTGGAGCGCATACAGAAGAGATTTCATCTGTGCAGAAATACGTACCCCAGTCAGGGTATTTGATTACCACAGGTAGAGAACATTTGCAGCTCTTCACACCTGCACAGGGCACGCTCTGCCCAGGCACCCGCCCCTGCAACCTCTAACTCCAGATGTGTGTCTGCCATGGAAGGAAAACCAGAAAAGCGAAGTGGTGCTGTCGGGATGAACCTAGAATACCTGCCCCATTTTGAAGTCATAGCTGTTCTCAACATCGGACAGCAATGGTGAATGTACTTATCCCACTTTCATCATATAGCCGAGGATCGTAAAGAAACAGTCTAGTAGCTGGCCTTAGGTGGGAACAGGGACGCTAGCTGACTACCCATCTAAAGCTGGCTCCTCCTAATTCAGCGATTCCAGCATACAAGGATTTTTAACAGATGAGTATTTTACACTACTTTTTCGTAAGGGGAGAGTAAAATCCATTAGTTCTTTTTGATCTAACAAAACGTAAAGTGGACGAGCAATCCTATAGTATCTCCAATTTTATTTCCGAGCAAGTCAAACACTTTATTTTATCAAATTGCCATTATACTTGCTTTTCTATGTTTTAATCTGGAGGTGCCAAAGCAACACACCTCTATAGCATTAGTGCTAACATGTGTGATTCTTCATCATGGCCGAGAGTTACAGTATAGGTAGATCCTCACTCCAAAAATGAACTATAATGTTGGTATTCAGTGTTACAAGTCTCCCTCCTTTAACATTTCTCTCAATGTACAATGAAGTTTGTTAAATGTGTACCAAAAACCTTCAAAGAAGGCAAGGAGTCACGCATACCAATACCTCCCTTATGCGCACAGTTCGCACTTCTGACATTGGGGCAGCGACTCTGCGAAGTGGCTATCTGGCCACCTGCACACACGTATGCCCAGGAATACGTGGGCAGGAACGCACGCTGTACCTGAGCCCGGGAATCCCTTCCTGCCAGCTGAACTCCGTACATTTAGAGTTAGTTGACTACACACACACACACACACACACACACATACACACTCATTCACACGCTCATACATACACATGAACACACACAAATTACAGCAGGATCTTTCAAAGACTATCTTCGCTGGCATTTAACCACCTTAGCTTGAGTTGCCACATTTTCTTTATGGCTAACACTTAGCAGAGCTGCCCTTACACATAACCCAGTGCCAGGCAATTTCAGCAGTTTCTGGCAGGACAAACGGACATTCCTGAGGACAAGGCAGGCGGCGAAAGAGAAACGAGTCTCACTCATTTCAAGATGAAAAACCTTTCTAATAACTGAAACTCCATTTGCCAAAGGTGAGCTCTGGTGACGTGTTCGCCTGCTGTCAAGGTTGAATTTCTTTGTTTATGCCCCGAGCACAGCGAGCACACGTGGCAGAGCCATCCAGCCCTCCGCGGCCAGCCCAGCATGTCCGCGCCCTCACCTAGATGGAGAAGAGGAATCCCTCCCTTGGCACTGAAACCAGCAGCAGGGTGCCAGGGTGCTGACAGGCTTTGGACATGTTCACTTGTCCACTACAAATGGGACTGAAGCCACCAGTTCATTTCACAGGGGTCGTTAAATAGCAGCTAGACATTAAGGGTCACTAGCAACACAGACAGGATCCCAACTAGTGATCTAGGTTCCCTGCTGCACCACCTGTTTGTACTGCCTCATGCAAGTCTATACCATGCTACCCACCTCTACTGCTCAC
Source organism: Fulmarus glacialis (assembly GCF_000690835.1). Lineage (NCBI taxonomy): Eukaryota > Metazoa > Chordata > Aves > Procellariiformes > Procellariidae > Fulmarus > Fulmarus glacialis. Next base: position 2,498 of record NW_009206839.1, on the reverse strand, counting down.
TTTTAAAACACACGGAACAAAACGTATACATTGGCAAACACATGTGAGAGAATAACCCTCGTGAATAATTAGCTTTAAGCAATAATTCCGCTTACAATGTCTGAAGAGGGAATTAACACAAGCTATCAAGGGAGTTTGGGACACAGAACACACTTAGCAAACAAGTATTTTTAAAGATTGCATGGTGCAAGAAGCAACAATTGCACTGTGATGGAAATAAACCGCTGGGGAATCATCTGAATGCAACAAAATAACCATGGGAGGGAAATGTTATTTTGTTGTGTGGAGTAACCATGCTGTGGGTAGCAAAGATGCTGTCATCCTTCACTGAAACCCTCACCATCCTGCAAAAGCATACATCTTTTGTAGACAGGATGTTTAGGCTGGGTTTTATGCGTATCTCCCCTTCTTATACTTCAGATCAAAGAAACATTTGAGGCAAACTGACCATCACCTTGAACTGGTACCTCGGGGGAAAAAAGAAAAAGAAGGACCAAAAGACAAGAAAAAACATAGCACAAAAATGCTGCAGGCAAACAGATGCATCTCCACCCCAAGAGAAAATGATTCCTTTCTAACACTCCTAATAAATTCATGTAACGTTTTGTAGACATTGAAAATATTCCAAGACATAGCTCAGTGTAAACAGCAAGCTGGGTTTCCTCCTGCTCTTTAGCATTTCTCTTTGTTTACTCTCCATTTGAGGATAGAAAAAGCCTACATGTGAGCACTGCAAATGGTGTATTTCAGGACTGATAGGGCATTTGGTAAGGGAATGATGAAATACAGACATAGGTAGCCTCGAATAAGATAATATGTACTTTGCCCGAGTCACCAGGGAAAAACAACATTGAAAAAAAAATCCAGTGTCTGCTTTATTAATACTTCTTATTCGTACGTGGAAAATAATCTGATACCATGGTGATGGGCAGACTATATAAGCTTAGAGAGACAGAGACACGAGAGAGACATTCTGGGGTGTGTCTGCTCTCGCTCCTGCTGCCTTCTTGCTCCCAAACCCTACGCCTCAGCAGTAGAGACCCTGCGGGAAACTGCCCTGGCAGTGCTTCGGGAAGCGATGCCCAGCCAGGCCAGTTCATCCATCGCAAGGAGAGGTACTTGGATAGAGACGCCAGCTCCCATCTGTGAGCCCAAATGGCTCTGCTCAGCCTCTGCTCAGCTCAGGAGGGCCTGGCACGTTCATTTTCTAAAAAACAGCCCTTACCTTTGGCAATCAGCTCCTCCAGCTCTTGGTCGAATCCTTGTCGGTGGCATTTCCTCCAGAGCCCCATGTTGGTCGAGTTGTACTGTCTGTTGCACTCGTCAACTGCGCTCATAGCAAAGATCTGCCTCCTGTTTCTTGCCAAGAGGAGTTTCCCTTCCCAGCGGTCCAACCTAGACCTGCTGGCCCTGAGAGGCAGGTTGTTGTTGGAGTTATAAATGAAGCCAGGATCATTTCTCTTAGTGGTGATGCTCTTGCACCTCTCTCTGTGCTTCCTGGCATCAGTTTCGTACCAATGGTCAGAGCAGATTGCCACAGCCAGCATGCCCAGGGCACACAGAGCTAAAGAGAGGCCAGCATACAGCAGTAACCTTCCAGCAGCCATACCTCAGCTTCACAGAAACACCATGGACATCTTCACAACAGGCAAAGCCCTTGAGTGTGAGACCACGCAAAAACCTCCGGAGCAGCTGCTAGGTGTCACTTGGCAGAGACTGCCTCAAACATCCCCAACTCCCGTGGCTCACATCCACGCTGCGGAGGGATGCTGAGAGCGCTACAAAGTTCTGCCCTGGAGGCAGTCCTGGAGTCTCATCTGCCTCTTCTTCTCTGCGGAGGAGAGCTGGCGAGGAGAAACACAGCCTTCCACCTCGAACGGGAGCAAGCCAGCGACCCACCTATACAAAGATGTCCTGCTCCCCTCACCACGAGCACCCGAGCGACGGGGGCTGAAGGGATATATCCCCCCTGAAGAGACCTGAAAGCTACGGCTGTTTGATCAGTCCATTGATCTCTTTCAATCTGGCCAGCTCGGAAATCCAGAAGAGATGGCTTTCAGATCAGCAGGCTCGCCACAGCATCATCACAGGACAGAAAAGTTCAGCAGCTAGACATCTTCCGCTTGCAAGCAGCCGGTTATCCCGGTTTCAGGAACGGGTGACTTGCCTTTTCTTTGTCAGTGGCTCAGCAAGAGCATCATCGTCTGGATGGTCGTTCGCTTGCTGGGGTTTAAAGCGGGGTCGAAGGGGAGGGAGCAAGAGGGGGGAGCAATCTGTTGTTGCTGCTGCTGCTGCTGTTTTTAACCGCGGCTAAAACATAACCTCGCCGGCTGGAACTGGCAAGGCAGGCAGGCACAGGTCTCTCCCTCAGCAGACTTCGCTGACAGTCACTGACATCTTGGCTCCAGAAACACCTCGGCTTCTCTCTGCCAGCCTTCCCATTCACTCGCCTGCTTTTGTCGTCTGCGCTCTCACCCAGGCGGCGTAACGCCACGACC
>NW_009206838.1:56779-61144 GCF_000690835.1 Fulmarus glacialis | reverse complement strand
GGAGGAGGGGGAAGGAGGAAGCGACGGATTTTCTGAGCCGGGGTTGGGAGCAGTGGGCTGGAGCTGCGCCCGCAGGTTCGTGCTTTGGCGTCGGTTGGAGTTGGCAAAACCTTTCCCTTCCAAAACCGCCGGGTTTCCTGTCGTGAGACCTTTCAGGAGCAAGGTGCGCCCCGGGTAGCGTTTCTTTGTATTGAACTTTCCACCCGAGGATGCTGGAAATGCGTGGTGCCAGCCGCATCCCACCTGGGGAGGACTGGATGGGTTCTGCAGGAAATTTCCGTAGGTTGGAAGGACCGGGAAGGAATGAGGAGAAGAGAAAGAGGCACATGCTAAAGCCTGCCTGCCTCCTCAGGGTTGGTTTGGAGAAGGGGGAAGGGTGACGGTTGTGTGGCTGTCAGAGGACGCAGCCAGCAGCAGAGCTTGTCCCCCTTCGCCATCTGCCGCTTTCCACGGGGGGTTCCTGACAGGGGGTTTGGATCACAAAGATCTCGTAGAATTAGGCTGAGTCGGTAAACCCTCGGCGCCCCTCCTGCCCTGCACAGATACCGAAAGAAAAAGCACCCTCATGTTTTGCATGATGACAGTTGTCTGGGATTAGTCACTGAGATGGGTGACTAGCCCGGTATTTTGGTGTCTGTCACAGTTGTATAATTCTAGGGTAATTCCCTGCGAAGGATAATTCTTTTCTCCTTGTCTCTGTACAGTTAATTGTTATTAATAAAGCCCGAGGAATATGGAAAAATCTTCCATTTTATGACCAGGGTCTCTTGAGCAAAGCAGACTATGCTGTTTTCATGATAATAATCTTGTTAACAAACAATTATCATCTTTGCATGAAAAATAGGAAGATCGGTTTTGGAAGATCAATGATTGGCCAACTATTGACCATACTGTCCTGTATGATTTAATTTCCCAAGAAGCACTTCAACTGTCAGCAATGGGGTTGCCTGAAAACTTGCTCTAAATTTCTCAACTATATTGGAAATGTAGCTTCCTATACCTGCCTCCTTCCTTGACCCTCTTTGGCACCGGAAAAAAAGATTAAATTATTCTAAAAGAAATAAATTCCAAAATAATTGTGTTGCTGAGAAACAGAGGTGGTGTAAATGTCTGGAACTCAGCCCTAATGGAATGGCAGAAAATGTAGAGTGGAGATACAGAAAAACAGCTTCAGGAGTCGTGCAGTTTGGCTTCCTTTTTTTAATGGAAAGGGTAATTTCATGGTTATTAACATCTGTGTCTGTGTAGGGCAGGAGCCCAGCTCTGCCAGCTTCACTTATCCTGGCTGTGTTTATTTGCTCCTGCAAAGAACCTCCTGACTGTGGTGGTGGTTGCAATTACAAGTAATTCTTACAGCATGTGAGAAGGGGTTGATGACATGCATGCTAAAACACGGGACTTTAATCCCATGCATTTTAGGCAAGGGTCAAACTAAGCTTTTGCACCCTGAAGTTATTCTTCTTGACTAAACATACATTGATGGCCAGGAGCGTTTAGCCTCCTCTTATGTGAGGCAGTGGGTAGCAGAAATGCTCTGCTTTTACGCACCCAAGACATCAGTCTGCTGGGGTACTTGTTGGGCCAGGATAGTTCCTGACCACAGGTTAGATGCTTTTTTGGATAAGAGGGAGAAGCATTATCACAGGGGCAAAAATAAATTAAGTGACTTTCCCAGGTTACCCAGGGACTGGGCATCAGAGCTGGGGAAGAATCACAGATCATCAGGAGGTGACCAGAAAAAGTTTGTCCTCCTTCTCCACATTGCCATTTCCCCAGCAAAAGTCATTTTGCTGCTCGTCTCACCCCAGGCTTGCAGGGCTTGGACCCTGTCTTACTGCCAATCTCCTGGGCAATTCCCATTTTTTCTTGCCTCCTTTCCTGCTACTGCAGCTCCAGCGTGAATGTCTGCTGTAGGAGCAGGAGAGTTGAAAAACCGAAACAGCCCGCACCACTTCCCCAGAGCTCTCAGCTGTGCAGCTTCGAAGCCGAGCGCACATGCATGCAACATATTCATTATGGCCCTGCTTTTAAAAGTCTTCCTTTGTTCCCCCAAGCTGCTCTAACAATAAAGATGTCTTTGTTCCTTTCGCTGCGAAGAGGATGATGTTGCACCAATACTTCTGGGCAAGCATTCCGGTGGGGAAGGTAGGACCTGCCCTGCAAGTTCAGACATCTGGGATGTCCATCCTTGCTCCTTCTCAAAGCCTTCCTACGCTGTCTGTTAAATCTGGCCCCCAGGATGCTGCCACAACAGAGTGACCGTGTCGGGAACTCTTAATATCTGCTTTGGGGTGGTGGGGCTGTGCCCCATGCGTGGACCCTGCATGGCTGGCTCCCTGTGGTGTCCAGCAGCCCCAGGGCCTCAGTGTGGTCATTTGGCTTTAGAAGGTGTAAGAGATGGCCAGAGGGGTTGCGATTGAGATGTGGGACGGGGAGAGGAAGTTTCTACAGCAGATGGGCAGAAAGCGTGGGCAGCACTGCACTCGTTAGCACCAACGCTCATTAGCAGAAGAGGTAATCAGCCCAGTGGCTGCATCCCTCTCGGGGTTTCACTGGGGTGGGGTTGGCTCCTGCCAGGCTCACATTCAGTTTTGCCAAAACATGTGGGATTGGAGGGACTTTGACCTCTCTGACCAGCCGCAGGATATGGAGAAGAAAGTAGTTTTGCGAGATGGCTCCCAGCAGCCTGCGTGGCTGTGTTTGGGTGCAGGCAGGCAGGATATGCTTCCTATGCGCGAGGGGAAGCCTCGTCCCGCCGTGCACGTGCTACAGCAGCAAAAAAGCCCCGTTCCTGGGCAGGCTGCTGCGGCCCCCAGCCCCACGGCCATGTGCATCGAAGCGCCGTCGGCAAACCACCAACATGGTCCTCTTCCCGGCGCCGCCGTCCCTGCCCTGAGGCCCAGGTGGTGGATGGTGGTTAAGCCTTAATGAGGACTTTCTGATGAGTGTCCCCAGGGATCCCTGTCTTCCCTGGGCTGGAGCTGCTTGGTTGCTGCCACACGGCTGCCGCGGCATCACTGGACCGAGGGGATGAAGCTGGATTTGCCGGGGCAGCCCCAGCACGTTTGTGTTAGAAATCTTTTTGCAGGAAGGTGAGGAAGGGTGGTGTGGTCTGTGGTAGTGGGACTTCCCCTTCCGGCTCTCCTGGGCAGCCCCCATGGTGGGGAGACACCACGCTGATGCCTTCAGAGCCTTCCCCAGCCTTTGTACCCGTGTACAACCCCTCTAACTGGTAGATGCTTACAACTGGCAGTGGACCCCAACCAAAAGCAGGGCCCCCGCCAGCCCTACAGCCACCCCAAGGAGCAGGTGAGGGGCCACGGCACAGGCAGATGGGGGATTGCTTGAGGCTGCTCCTCTGTGGATGATCTGGGGTGATGATCCAGGTCTGGTGGCCCTAGACCAGTAGCGCCTCCATCACACGCTCTGGCTGCGAGGTCGCCGTCTGTCGCAGTGCGCTACGGGCGTGAGACTCAGGGGAAGTCCTAGCAGACCACGCTTTTCCCCGTAGCCTCTGTTGGTTTTGCTGTTGGGCTTAAGAAAGCATAGATGGAAATTGGGAGTCCCTGTAAAGACTCATCTGTTAAACCCTCAAAGTCTGTGTAGTTTTTCCATCTGCATCCGGATTCTTGCACTCTGCTCAGCCATGGCAAAGCATGGCGTGGCCCGATGGCTGATTGCACCACTCGCTCGCTATGGCTTGACGCTTCCTTTTCTGTTCAGGTATTTCTATACGCTGCCTCTCTTCCTCTGTTTGAGTGCAAGATCTTTAGGGCAGAGACTGGCTTAGTCTCGCAGGTTTGTGTGCTGCCCGGCACAGCAGGATCCTGATGCCGTATTTGGGACCATATCTCCTGGTATGGCCCAAAGAGCAGCAATTATTTCGTCTCTTGAGTTGCTGAGCTCTTTGGGTGTCACAGGATTATTGGGGAAGCGTCTTTGACTACAGCAAACTGCCTTCCTACGGCACAAATGGCCTTAGAACTGGACTTACAGAAAAATGAGAAATGAGCCCAAATAAACGGCCACAGCCCTCAAAGCTATAAAATGGAAGATTTTCATCTTCCCAAGCCTGAAGTATGTGCTGAAGCACGTGTGAGTACCAGGGGTGTTGTTCTGGGAACCCAGAGGAAGGTCCTGAGGCACTGGAGGATGGTGGTGGGGAGCGGTGGGCAGCGGAGGAGGTCTGTGGGCTGGGCGAGTGGAGCCGCCTGCCTGGTGCGGAGCAGCGCAGGGTGCTTGCAGGCAGGGAGGAAGCTGCTTCTGCCTGCGGCGTGCCGGGACGTAATGTCTGGTTTTGACAGTTGCTACAATTTGTAACAGGAAACCATTTTAGCAAAAAAGGGTGAAGAAGGAAACAGAAAT
>NW_009206838.1:41389-56699 GCF_000690835.1 Fulmarus glacialis | reverse complement strand
AAGGGCTGCTTGAGACTTTTTTTTCTCCGGGCACTGATTTCATGGTGCTTCAGCTGTAGGTATAACCAAGCTTGTTTCTCAGCTGCCTGGTACCTTGGGGAGGCATTTGTGGAGGTGGAATGGGTTTTACCAGGCTCATACATATTCTTGCAGCCCATGCATGCAGGCAGCAATGATGATAAAAGGCACAGCAGCAGACTCGTCCCTCTCGTCACCCAACATGAAGCCGCCCCAGGACTGCACACAGCGTGCATCCCCCTTGGCTGTGGTCCTTGCCGGCTCCATGTGTGTCTATCTATGGACATCCCGAAGCCATTGTCCTTCCATGCTCCCAATGCTGGAAATGAAAAGCAAGCTTATATTCTTGGAAACGGTGACTCAATTAAAAAAAAAAAAAAGACCGAAGGGATTTGTAGCAGATAATCGGCTGAATATGAGCGCCTATGGAGCTGCTGTTGCAACCAAAGGAGCTGGTGTGATTGTATGCAAGGAGGGAGCCTGCGTTGCTGTTGTATCTGGTGCTTGTGCAGACACTGCTGGAGCCCCATGTCCTGCTACGGTGTCCGCACTTCAGCAAAAAACTTGCAAAATTGGATCAAGCTTAGAGAAAAGCCAAAGAGGTGATTAAAGGATTGGAAAATATGCTGTGTAACAAGGCAGGCAAAGAGCTCAGTCCGCTTGCCTGAGCCAAAACGAAGGTTGCAGGGTGTTTTATTGAAATGTGTGAGTATCTTGATGGGAACCTTGATAATAGAGAGCTCTACTGTCTTGCAGATTAGAGCGATAAAACTCGATGGCTCACATTTGAAACTAGACAGGCTCTGAGTGGGGAAAAAAGCACTGGGAGGGGTGATTTGCTAATCGAATGACATGTCAATATTTAAAGCGAGTTCTCTCTCTGCAAATGTTTAAATGCAGCGGGGTGTTTTTCTAGGAGACACAAGCTCTAGGTCAGCCACAGCTATTGCACATGGATTAGGTATTAACTGGGGAAGCCCTGTGGCCGTGGTTATACAAGCGCTCAGCCTGGGTGACAGCAGCCGTCCCTCCATGCTTGTGCTCTTACAGCAAAGGTGAATGGCAGAGGAGGTAAGGGACATAGAGGCTTGTCCTGAGGTTCCCTAGCCTGTGTGGGAGTAAGTGCCAGTGAGCTTTCAGAAACGTTTCCCTTTGCTTTTTATTTCGTGTGCAACTGGCACCGTTGGCAGCTCCACTGCAGGCTGGGACTGGGCAGGGAACACTGTGTGTGGTGAAAACAGGGAATTTTTTTTTTAAAATCAACTTCTTTTTTCGCTGCTTGCAGTGCCACAGCCTGCCTGCGCAGCACTCGATCCTTTCCGGTTCACCTTTGAGAATGCAATTTGTTGTTTACAGCTTACAGCGCTGTTCATGTGTGTGAGAAGGAGAGCATGTGAGTGTCAGCATCGGTCATACTCTTGTAATTGTGCTTCTTCGAGAGATATTTTTGATAGCGCCGCTTTGCATTTCGGAGCACATGCTTTCACTTGGGGCTGCTAAAGCTGCACTGCAGCACCCAGCTGTGCTCTGTCTTAAGCAGTTTTGCATAGAGTTAAGCAGAGAAGGGCATGGGTGGGTAGTTGTGTTCCTCTTATTCTGCTTTCCTACTCTGGGGGTGGATCACGGGAGGAGAGATGACATAGAGATGTAGGTTAAATACACAAGAAAAGGAAAATGAGATAAACCGGGATCATGTCTCCTGCAGTGCCAGCGGTTCCAGTTTTGTCCTTTGGCGCTTTCCCACTCAGTCTTCTGGCTGCTGTCTGTCTGTCTATCACCCTCTTTTTTACTTTGGATTTAGCACGGAAACTGAACATTCAGAGCCATGACCACTCACGTCACGCTAGAAGATGCCTTGTCCAATGTGGACTTGCTGGAGGAGCTGCCTCTGCCAGACCAGCAGCCATGCATCGAACCGCCTCCGTCCTCCATCATGTACCAGGTACCTTCAGCTCCCGGAGGTGGTGGGGCAGGGAGGGTTGTTCCGGTAGCTCATGCAAAGCACAGGGGCACGTGGTGCTGTGAGAACTAGCTGAAAACATCCTGGGTTCACCATGTTTAAGAAAATGTTCAGAACAGATCTAGCCACAAATCTGTTCCCAAAGGCTTTAAAAGGAAAGCGCTAGAGATTGGTGAAAGGGATCTTTAAGGCTGAGCAAGACATAGGGAAGTTAAAAATGAGGACCAGAGTGCATGAATGGGTAAGAAGCAGGAGATAAGATTTGTGATAACAGCAGAAAGTTCTCAGCGATGTTTTGTTATTTACATATTTCTGTGCTTCCTTTTTATGGTAGTGCATGCATCTAAGTAGGTCAAAATCAAAGTTCTGCCTGACTTTGGCCGGCCTGTGCTGCTCACACAGCTGGAGCTCCCGGTCTGGGGAGCTGATGGCATGCAAGGGAGGGCAGTCGCTACAATTGCTTCTCTGCCTTGAACAACCACAGATTTAGCTGCAGCTGCACTGACCAAGCAAAGCTTGGTATGAGCCCACGGCAAGGCTCAACCCTCCTGCTTTTGGATCCACAGCAGGATGCCTCAGCTGCTTGGCCACCGCACCACACCCTGCCCTATAGCACACACCCAGGGTTAAGTATAATATGGGGTTACTTTCTCCATCCTGCCACTCCTGAATTCATGACTTACCCATGGCAGTGTATAAATACACCCGCACAGTGATTGCCGTGCCGTGTACGCAGGGGTCTGAAATTACAGTATCTCTTTCACCAGGTCAGAATGCGGGCTCGTTCCGTAGCGTTAGTATCTCTACGGGTTATCAGACTCAAAGGCAGTTCTGGGCTGTTCAAATTTCAACTCTCTCTGGAAAATCTTCATATCATTTTTGCTTATCTCTTCTTTAAATAATTTTTACTCTTTGCTGGCTTGAGTCCTGTGAGGGACTCAGGGTCCAGCCTTATGGCACAGCCTCCTTTCAGGGCCACGAGTGTGCGCACACCGCTGGGCCTAAAAAACCTCATCTAAACTGGATCTAGAGATTTTGGCCAAGCCTGTTTCCTCATCATACTCAGTTTGTATGTAACCCTCTCCCCTGCTAGCCAGAAATGCATACGCAGCCTCAGCTTTTCTTGTCACATGCGATGTCCTGGAGGCACTAAGAAGAGTAGCCCTGTGGCCATGAGTCTGTGCTCCTGGCTTTCCTACTCAGGAAACGAGTTACTGAGGTGAATGCGGTTGCTGCAATGCTAATGTCATTGCAAGGAGCAGCTCTGGGTGCCTGGGACTTCTGTACGCTCTGCCCTCCGGCAGATACCATCAGCCAGCCTTCGCAGAGGAAGACACCCAAGCGCAGAGCGTGTGAACAGGCACTCGGCGCGGGGAGGCTGAGGAGCTGCTTTTTCATCCCCTGCCCTGCTCTGCACTTTCTTGCTCCCCTGTCCCAACCCAGAGCAGTAGCTCAACTTCCAAAACAACAGTTCATCCCAAAGCATCTGCTTGCAAGAGCAACACCAGCACTGATAATAGCATCTGGACGAGTGCTGACTTTCATATTTATGTTTTCCAGACATCTCCTTCCCTGCCCTTTCTGTGTGTTTATTCTTTGCTCAGGATGTGGTCTTCCCCTAGCAGCCAGCGCACAAATAGAAATTAATGAGGCTGCATCTGTCTTTGAGTTACCAAGCTAAAATCCTTAGAATAATTGCTGTAGGTTTGCTCTCTGGTGTGGCTGCAATTCCCTGTAACTGATCCCCACCTGGTTTGGCCTGATTTTACAAGGGTTTGTCAGTGTTGATTGCCATATTTTCACACATATGATCTGCAGGATTTCCTCTAATGAACATGTGTGATTCAGAAGCATCTCAGGCTGCATGTATGAATCTACCTCAGACTTGTTCATAAGCTGCTCCTATGCCCCAGGAGCCCTACTGATTCTGCTTTTTGCCAACACATCCCATGCCAGACTGTATCAGGTGAGCAAACAACTAGCTATATTTTAATCACCATCTCTCCTTTTTTGCCCATAGGCTAATTTTGACACAAACTTTGAAGACAGAAATGCCTTTGTGACCGGCATTGCCAGGTACATCGAGCAGGCGACGGTGCACTCCAGCATGGTGAGTCCCCCGGGCACTGCCCCAGCGATGCCGAGCCTGCAGCGCGTGCCCTGCCCCAGCAACGCCTCTCTGTCTTTCAGAATGAAATGCTGGAAGAAGGCCATGAGTACGCTGTGATGCTTTACACATGGAGGAGCTGCTCACGAGCCATTCCCCAGGTACTCAAGCCCTTCCCAGGCAGGAGTGTTCCCAGAACACCTAGTTGGTTTTGTCTTCAGTGTGGGTTAGTTTGGACTGGAGACAGAAGAATAAAAAAGCAGAGAAGACTGAAGCAGATAGAAAGGTTGAAAAGAGAGACCACTGACTCCTCAGATTGTCCCCTCCCCACCAAAATCTCAACCACTGATCTCAGCAGCTGGTAGCCATTTCAGAAGCAGATCTGTACTGCTGCCCTAGCAAAGGCATCTGCTCTGCACTCTCATGTATATGAACGCTCCATCCCTGACACCTCCTAACAGCATCTCTCAGCTCAGTCACCCTCATTGCAAGCCAACTGCCTTATATACATTTCCTGGTTTCACGAGCCCCTCCCCTGCTCCCCAAAGCAGTTGCACCTGAAGTTATTTCATTTCCGCAGGACCAGCTTGTTTATCCTACAGCTGCTAACAGGACTTAGCTGAGCAGAGCTCTGGTCCAGCACAGTACTTGGGATAGTGCCGTGTCTTGTCACTTGAGTCTTTATCCACTTCTTTGTCTGGAGGATGGTAGCCTTTGCTTGAATTAAAGCAGTGTGGTTATTTTCCTTCCCAGTGCACTGTTTGAATATTTTTCTCTCTCATGTTGTGGGGAGATGGAGTTTGGTTCAGGCAAAGGCAGTTAGTTTCTGGAAGTTGAGAGCAAAATCATCAGATCTGGTTTATATCACACTTTTCTGATACCATTGTATGGTATCAAACCATTATATGGTATCAGGAACTTCAGCTTCAGTTAAAAATTGCCCCAGTGCCGAGTGGGACTCTTGCGTTGTGTGAAGAAGGGAGCCCAGGCAGCCTGGGATGAAAACAGGGGTCCTCTCGAGATGTGGCAGACCCAGGCTCTCCCTGACTTGCACAGAGCAGATTAGGCAGCTGGGGCAGGTTTCAGCATCCCAAGACTCTGCGGTGCTCTCTCTGCTCCCGCAGGAGCCCCAGAATTGTAGGTGTTGTGCAAGAATACGTGAAGAACACGTCAATATGCCAGAAACATTTCCCCAAATGCCCTTTTTTGCTGCTGATACACCTGAAGGTCCTGATCTACCCCCACATTTAATCATTCTGCTCCTCTACTGTTAGTTCTGCTTCAACTGTTTTCTAGTCCTTCTCTCTCCAACCTGAATTTCATGGCTTCATCCTGCAAACACCTCCAGACATGAATAAGGTTGCCCACGTGGCCCACTGATTGTGATTCAGACTCCAGCTCAGAGCTTGTCTTCCGCAGTGCGAACGTGTGCTGGATCACTGCAAAAACGCCAACTGACAGCGCGGTGGGGCGGATGCAGTGCACTTCCATTAACCCTGCAGATAAAAGGGCTTGCAGCACTTCTGTGGAGCCAGGAAATAATATTTCCACATGGCTGGCAATGCCCATGTTTGTGATTCCCCAGGAAGGGTCAAACCTCAGTTCCCCTCGGGTTATACTCTGCTGATGGTCTCATGAGACCCAGCCATGGGGAGGTTTCTGCCGCTGATTGGATATTTGCTTATCTCCCATTTATATTTGATGCTGTGCTGCTATTGCCTCTCCTGGCTACGCTAACAGAAGGCAGGTCGTGGCTGAGCTGATGGCAAGACAGTGCTACAGATCATCTGTGTTGGCGTTTTAGCGTCCTCCCATCCCAGTTGCCCTCGCGACATTTGTGCCTCTCTGAGCGCGGCTTGTGGGGTCCCTGCTCTCTGCCCCGTCCTCCCCGCCGGGGCTGCAGGCAGTGCCATGTGTGACGGAGGTGCAGACACACTGCAGCAGAGGGTTCATTTACAGATTCACCAGATTTGGTCTTGCTGTGACCCCTGCACTTTGCCATGGGGCACATGGCTGTGGCCAGGGGGTCTTTTTCTCAGCCCCCGAGCCTGGCTGCTTGGTCATGTCCACCTCCCTGTGCTACATCAGAGATCGTGGTTTTACAGGTGGAGAACAGAGCCTACACCTAAACGTGCACCACTCCTCCCTACCGCGAGCTGCATCCTCGCGGGTGTTGCCTGACTGCAGTATGAAACACCAGGGCAGGGACATTAGATTCCCCCCTACAGAGAGGGCAAAGCTACTTTTGCATCTTCCCACATGTAAAGCCTGCTGATATGTCCCCTCGTGCCCTGTGGATCAGCTGCTGGGCTACTAACTTTGTACCAGAGCTGTCAGCCCCATCACAGCCTTGTGGCAGCAACAACTGGAAACAAAACTAGAGGAGGACAGCAGGATGCCTTGCCTTGGGCAGCTGGGGTTTTCCCTAAAAGTTTGGTAATGACTCCAAGCAACTGTTTGGAAATGAGATGGATGACAACTGAATAAGTCCTTAAATTTAGCTTCCTAGGATTCCAATGAAGGTGACTCGCTTCATTGCTGCTAGCCACATACAAGCCCAGTGATTTTTAACGGGTAGGCAACAGAACCAAAATTATCCCAGCGAGGCTATAGCAGAGCTGTGGCCTGGTGCCCTGTGTGTCCATGGGACTTCGCAACACAAGGTCTTTATGATATAACATTCCCACGGTGTGTAGCAAGTCCAGACTCCATATTGCATGTGTTCTGCCCCAGACAAATGCGTTAGAAGACTTCTATTTCTCAGAGTCAGGATTGTGCCTGTTTATAATGCATGGAGAGAATTTCACATCTGAGAAACAGCCCCTTCTGCTGTTACCTGTTGCCTTGAGAACAAGCTCCCTCTCGGGTCCCTCTGTCCTCCGATGGGGACAGGTTTCACTGTGAAACAAGCAGAAGGTGGTGGCCGTTGCAGTCCACAGCTGTGTTAGAAACTCTGATGCTGAAAAGGATGATTTGTCTTTGCAATGCAGGTGAAATGTAATGAACAGCCAAACCGAGTGGAGATTTATGAGAAGACGGTGGAAGTCCTGGAGCCAGAAGTCACCAAGCTTATGAAGTTCATGTATTTTCAGGTAAGTGGTCAAGGAGAGAGGCAAAAATAATTTATTACTTTGTTGTTAACTTATCCTAAGCAGGGCTGTGCTATCCTTGCTTGCCAGGTCAGCTTGGAAAGCCTCCAAGCCCCCTGGTAGGTCTCTTCCTTGCAGCCACCAGCAGATACCTGAGACCTGTCTGAAGGAAAATCTGTGTCCCTTGCTCAGCCCTGAAGTCTTGCATACAAGTTGGGAATGAGCACACCTAAACCCTTGAAGTTCATGGAGGACCAGAGCCCCCACTATGTGGAGCTAATGGGTGGCACAGGCTCCTGTTCTTCAGGGGTGTTGGCTGGTGGATGTGAAGGGCTGTTCCTCCACCGGCGCCAGCACAGCTCGCTCTTCTGCTCTTTCCTCTGAAGCAAAGCCAGGAAGAGCTGAGGGCTGGTGGTGCAGCTGGTGCCTGGGATGCAGCCATGCAGCTGGACACCCTCCCGCTGTGCCAGCAGAAACAGGGAGGTGCTCACAGCCCCCTAAACTCAGGGGTCAGCTGGCAAAGAGCACCAAAGCTGAAATTTAGCAGTTGCTACACTTGAGGCACTTGACAAAATAATGTGCTTAGATCTCAACAGAGCAATGACCACGTGGCAAACACAGAGCTGCTGTGGGCTCCAGGGACCTCTCCCCATCACCACCTGCATTTATAACTGGCTGCAGCTGGGTTTCACCATTATTTTTAGGTTTTATGCCCTATGAGGTCTTTATGCCCCACCTAAAAAACCGGAGCCTGATTTTGCAGAACACGCCGCACTCGGGGCAGGCACAAATAGAGGGTTTGAGCTCCCCTCCAGCACTGAGGACGTTCGACTGCAGTGGTTTGTAACGCTGCTTTGTTTCATGGCGACAGTGGAGAGGGACCCTGGAGCCTCGATCCCCAGCAGAAGAATGCTTTTGTTAAAGGAAGGAGGTGGTGGGTGGGTGGAGGAGGGTCCCATCAGTGGCGCGGTGACTGCACATGAGCTGCTCCTGAGATGACCCCGTCCCACTGCCTTCCAGCGCAAGGCTATTGAGCGGTTCTGCAGCGAGGTGAAGCGCCTGTGCCACGCTGAGCGGAGGAAGGACTTTGTCTCTGAGGCCTATCTCCTCACGCTGGGCAAGTTCATTAACATGTTTGCCGTCCTGGATGAGCTGAAGAACATGAAGTGCAGCGTCAAAAATGATCACTCCGCCTACAAAAGGTGAGAGGGGTGAAGCAGCAGGAGCAGGGACAGGACTGTGCCTGGTCTGCAAGGGAGCGCCTGGTCTGCCCAGCAGTGAGGTCAGGTGGACATGAGGAGGCTGGAGGGTGGCTTTCTGCACTGTTGTAGGCTCTCTTTGTGAGTTTAGGCGAATCTCTGAGCCCCACTGTGTTGTGGTTCCCTCTTGGTAAAATGAGAAAAGAGCAGAGCTGTGCTGCAGGGGGACTCACGCTGCTGCATTGCAGCTGCAGGTGAAACAGGGAAGATGGGTGGTGAGAGTCTCACGTTGGGTGAGTGATCCTTGGTGATGTTGGATTTCTCCCTTCCAGAGCTGCCCAGTTTCTGCGGAAGATGGCAGACCCCCAGTCTATCCAGGAGTCCCAGAACCTCTCCATGTTCCTGGCAAACCACAACCGCATCACACAGGCAGGTCCCTTTCCTCTGAACCAGTTAACCTTTTTGCAGGTAGAGAGAGGCAATGATCTTCCAGGGCTGAGAGTGCTTCAGACTGGACTGTGGCAATAGCTGCCTTGTTTTTTGGGTCACTGCCACTGACTGATGATTTTTGGGTCAGGCTGTATAATTCTAGCAATATCTCCTTCTCGTGGGTCATCCTGGGTGGCTTTGAAGGTCTCTTTATATCGACAAGGATGAAGGTCTAAAAGATGCAAGAAGAACTCTCGGGAGGGGTTTCTGCCAGAAACTCTTCCCCTGTTTTCCCCAGTAAATCCGTCCAGTCCATCTCTGTGACTGCATGGGGACTGCAGATCAGACCCAGGGCCCTCCACACTCCACAGGCTCTGTAGTTTCTGCTTATTAGGTGAAATATTGCATAGAGACAGGAGAGAGTCATAAAGTCTGCTTCTGAGGCATCTATCTTTACATCTCACCGTCTGAGGTTTGGCTGTTGTGATCAGTCTGAAGGGGAGAGCTGTCCTGCACCATGAGGTCAATCTTCTGCCTGGAACTTAAGCACACAGACGAGGTTTGAAGAAACCTCTTATCATTCTACTCTTAATCCTTCAAATATGTTTCTACCCTGGTTCCTGCTGTTCCTCTGTCCATGTGGATAATGTGGCCCCTGTTGATGTTTCAGTGTCTGCACCAACAACTAGAGGTTATCCCTGGCTATGAGGAATTGCTGGCTGATATTGTCAACATCTGTGTGGATTACTATGAAAACAAGATGTATCTCACTCCCAGTGAGAAACACATGCTCTTAAAGGTAAGATTCGGCCATGCTTATGGGGCTGGGTCCTTGCGTAGTTTCGCTTTTGTTTTAGTAAAATGAAATTCCCTCCCAGGACAATGTTTCTCTTCATTTTCTTTGTTTTTTGCTCCTTTGGGTTCACATGCACCCCCTCTCTGCAGGGCCAGCATCCTCCGGACACACGGGTGGCTATGAGATGGGAAGGCTCTCTGCATGCAGCACCAAAGCTGCCATCCTCCTGCTCCTGCTTCCCTTCTGATCTCTGTTACTTTGTGTCTTCTGCTGCGATACCTCAATCCTCCCATTTTCACCTCTTCTTTGTAGCTGAACAGACTGGATGTTGCTGTGGGTCGGAGATGTCCCACCCCAATGCTCTGAAGTGTCACCTCTGTCAGGCAGTGCCATGAGCTGCCTCTGTTCCTGCTGTAACTTGGACCTTCTCCCATCATTTCTCTCCTGTCCTTTCTGGCCTTCTCCCATATTCCCGTATAAAAATCTTCTTTCCTCTCTCCCTTTCCTCTGCTCTTCCCCATCCCCATCTCTATCTTTTCCCCCAATCCTTCCCAAGGTTGCCAGCAGCTCTGCCTGCCTGGGACTAAGCATATGCGTGGTGGTGGTCTCCAGCCGGTGGACGAGAGCACCGGTGGGTGCCCTGTGTTCTGCAGAGTTAGAAGGGATTTTTCTATTGTATAGGGATGTGTGGGATCGTGGGCTTGACCTGGATAACTGCATAGGACATGCCAAAATCGCCACCAACTTTGCAACCCTGAATTTTCTGCTTGATGCCCATTCCCAGCAATAATTCCCTGCAGAAGGCAGATCCTTCCATGTTTGGTTTCCCGACTCTAAAGAGCCCTCAGGATGAACATGCCAAAGTATCTGCTTGTTTTGTATATTTGTCCTTACTATAAGTCAGTTATTACAGTGATTGCAGTCACTATTACCATAAGAACTTCATTACCACGGTATGAGTCAACTAAGGTTCTTTGAAGGATAATGTGGGTAGTTTGAATATCTGTAATGATTTGTGCTGAATTAAAGGGAAAAAATCAATCCAGGAGAATATTTTAAATGTTTTCAGTTCTTCTCTGGGAGTAAATGTTCGCCTTTGGGTCGAGACAACTTTTGGGTTGTTGTTATGTGAGAGAGAGGAGGAACAAATTACCAGAGTGAATGTCATGTGGTTTTGCATAGAAAATAGAAGCAATCCATCGTGTGTCGTCTGTCTACCATCTGCATCCTTGCAGATGTGTGCACGTTTTATACAGTCTTCTCATGAGAGTCAGGTGGTACAGGAGCCTGAAATGGTCTTTCCTTATGCTAAGTGATGGAGAACTGTCTTTGACTTGCGCTGCTGACTTCACGCTAATGAAACCTAGCCTTTCTGTCTTCTCCAGGTGATGGGGTTTGGCCTGTATCTCATGGATGGGAATGTCAGCAACATTTACAAGTTGGACGCCAAGAAGAGAATCAACCTTAGCAAAATAGACAAATTCTTCAAGGTCAGTGACCTGTCTGGGTGAGGCTGGAGTTTATTGCAGACCAATGAATTAGCGACCCGTACCATTGCATGTGCTGCCAGCAAAACCCAAACCACAGGAATCATTTACAGATCCAAAAAACCCAAAGGTTTGAGAAATTATCTAGGCCAAAGGATGAGGAATGGGATTGCTGTGAACGTGCATGGGCACGGAGCTGCAGCATGGGTGAGACGAGCGGTGCTGGCCCTTGGTGCCAGCAAGGCTGTGGGTGTGTGAGCAGTGCCCGGGGCTGGCTCTGCCCCCGCGGCGCTGGTGCTGGAGCCTGGGGAGCCGGTGGGAGCCGAGGGCCCTGCACGCCCTTGCTGGGCAGCCGGCTGCTGCTGCGGCTCTGCCTGCTTCCCGCCGGGGGGTAAAGGTGCGGCTCTGCCTGCTTCCTGCCGAGGGGTAAAGGACGAGGACGGCACACGAGAGGTCTGTTTTGTGGATGAGGGAAGGGTGTGCCAGACTGACATCACTTCTATCTCTTTGCACACTTCTGAGGCAGGTTTGCAGTCTCCTGAGGAGCACCGTCATTTCAGGCCACCGGCAAACCTGGCTGGTTTGCTGAGGGCTGTGCGGGGGATGGTTGCACTCCGCTTTCCCTCCGCGAGCTGCTCAGCTGAGGGATGGGGGACACAGCTGGTCAGCCATCATGTCATCTGGCAATCTTATTTCGTGTATAAACTGTGCTCCCTGTACGGCAGAAAAAGCCTCTTGGGGAGCTTGTGTTGGCTGGAACTTGGAGGTGCTCAGCGAGTTCCTCAAAGGGCTCACTTGGTGGTTTGATGAACCATTTTTGTCTTATCTGAGATCCGGGTTTTGGGGAAAGGCCTGCGAGAACTGGATGCTCCCAGTGACAGGGTGGGAAGCAGCCATGCAGCCTCCCTCTGCCCATGCACGTGTGCAGCTGAGTCCAGCCCTGGGCTGGTCCACAGCTGGAGACCAGGCTGCATTGCCCCGGGGCCACTTAGCACGAACAAGGTTTGGGATAACCCTGTTGCTTCCCCCCAAAATCTGGTGTGTGTGCAAGCTGCCAGCCACCCGTGGCAGATGGAGAGGGGGGCTGAGACCCCGCACAGCACTGCCTGTGGCATTCGCAGGGGGAAATGACATCTCCTTTCCATTGCTTCTGTGCACAGGCTGGATCTAGAAGGCACCTCAGGTTTGGGGTGGGTCAGCTCTAGGAGGCATGGTGGGATCTGAAAAGGGGCAAATGTAGTGGCAGCAAAGAATAACAGTGTAGCAGGAGGACAGCAGAATAACTTCCCAGATGGAGCAATTAGTTCTCTTTTAGACCTACTGAGCTTGAGCAGTCCTCCTGAGATGGAAAGATTAGTTTTTGTTACCAACATTTGCTCCACGTCAGTGAAAATGAGAGGATGATGATTTCTGGGGAGCCACAGAGCGCTTCTTCCCCATCGCTCTTTCAGCAGAGTGGCTTCTCCCTGCTGCTTTACGCAGAGAGCTGCTGAGAAGCCTGAAAGACAAGGTCGGTGGTGGTGACAGGGTACAGGATGTCTCCCCGCTTACTGTCCCAACTTGCAGTTTATAGATGATGCGCTGTGTCTGTGCAAGGGGAGGGGATGGGCGAGCCCAGATAGCTGGTTTCATGAAAGGTTGATGTACCAGCTGCTGCATCCTCACCCCGACCGAGTGGGGAGCTATTCACCCCAATTTGCATCATCTCCTGGAGACCACTCTGAGAGCAGGGCTCAAACTCCCTCGTAGGGAACTATGGACAGACACCATAACCTCATGGACGGGGCCATAATGAGGTGGTTGAATACCCTTCTCACTGGGGAGACTGCTGAGGACTGCAGCTCTGTAAAGGTGATTTATCACACCATCCCTCAGACCATTCCGAGTTTTCCCTGGTTCAGCTTTGCTAATTCAGCTGAATCTCAGTTTAAATCAAGCCCTCAGGATAATCTGTAGAGTTTAGTCATCCTGGTGCATTCAAACAGATTTGGTGTTCATTGCAAAGTGCTGTGGGCCGTCAGAGAATCAGATAAAATAACTTTCCCTTTCCAGCTTTTTTTCCATTTGCACTTCTCCAACATCTGCTGTGGTCTCACCTAATCAGTTAAGTACCACTCCAGACTATCAGATCTCAATAAAAAAAGGCCAACTACTCCTCTTACTACATCTGCTTATTGCCTTCTGATTAAATTTCTAGTGGATTGACCAGGAATTTGAGTAGTGAAAATGAACTACCCCTTCATTTAAACCTTTTATGAAAGCATCACTGAGAATCCCTGATGACAGTGTTGCACATCCTCCATACAAGCCAGCCTGAGAAGAGAAGCATGTGATAATAGGACAGGGAATTTGCCACCATCTTCCCTGAATTTTGTGGCAAGGCTTTTGTAGCTGGGTGAACTTGAAGCTTCGTTTTTTATTGAAGAGCTGTTGGTAGCTCCTGGTTGAATTTTGTTTGCAGGCAAAAGCTTAGTGAAGCAGGGACCTGTCTGAGCTTGAGGTACGTTCAGTGCACTTTGAATTTATTTCCCATCCAAATCCTCCTGATGTAAAGGGTGAGCAAAACCATGTTATATTGCAGGCAGCCATTTCTCTTCGTGGAGAAGTTTTAAGACACAACACTAGCAGCCACAGTGCCAAAGTACAATCTGAATCCCTGGGGAAGGATGCCACATCCCTGGCAGTCCAAGCAGCAAAGCAGCCTACAGCTCCCCTCTGAAGGGAGCCACAGCAACTTGCTGCCAAAAGACCAACATGCTGGCTTTTCATCGCTCTGTTCTCTTGGAGCATTATGGCGGGAGGAAATAAGCCCTGCTCAGGAATACACTTCTCTCTTTTTGGTGTAAAAAGAGCCTTTCCTCTGGCTGGTTACAGTACTGAACCGTTCTGGCGATAACCAGCCTGGTATTGGCAAGTCCAGGGCTTCAAAGCACTCACAGGGGGAGATTTTCCTCGCACAAAAAGCCTTGTGATCATTTTCGGTCGCTTCCTAGGTGTGAAATGACCCTGGGTCCAGGTTTGTACCTTGCTTTAAACAGCCTGACACTTTCCGTAGCTTCAGAGACGCAGGATGCCGTTTCGTAGTCCCTTGTGTTGCACTGGGGCCACAGGCTCTCTCTCCGCCATGTATCAACCATCTTTTGTTTTCTTTTCCAGCAGCTGCAGGTGGTTCCTTTATTCGGCGATATGCAGATAGAACTGGCCAGATACATTAAGACCAGTGCTCACTATGAGGAGAACAAATCCAAGTGAGTGCCTGCCATAATGTCTCTTGGCTTCTGTGTGTGTCCCGAAAGCCGTGGGAGCTGCCACTCTCCAGCGTGCGTGAGGTCTGTGCACGGGTACCCGTGTGTGTCCCTGTGAGGTGTGAGTCCCGGCGTGCCAGCTCTGTGTGCACGTGTCTACCTCCCTGTCCCTGCATGGGAAGATGTCCTCGCCGGCCCCCGAGCGCGTGCGTGTGCAGCCAGCTCTGAACCTACGTGTAACCATCCCCCGCGGTGCAGCAGGGGAGCGGGCATGCCTGTACGCCTGCTCCGCTGGCAAGGGTGGGGAGGGTGCTCGGTGGCCGGCAGCGAGGCAGGAGGAAGGAAAGGCGGCTGGCACGCGGTTCGGGGCAGCCGCTGAGTGCTTGGGAGGTGTGCGTGCCCGGAGGTGTGTGAGTGCGAGCAGCGTGTCCCTGCTCTGGAGAGATTTTGATCCACATTTTTCATCCCAGGGACAAAATCTTCCAGAGCGTGAACACAGCAGTGGATCTCTCTTTGCAGTAGCCAGGGCGTCTCCTCTAGTTCAGGCAGGTTTCGTGAAGAAGGGCAGGAATGAGGGTTGAACCGGGGGGTCAGAGGCACTGGAAATGAATGAATATTGTGGGAGAAGGGCAGAAATGGAGTCTTTACGGCAGTGCTCAGGAGCGTAAAGCACTGCTTCCCAGCCTGGGTTCACAGGCAGTTTGCTGCTCCCGTCAGATGAATTTGCAGACCTTGTTTCAGATGACACCAGCCGTGTGCGAGGCCCCACTTGTCTTTGTAGTTTGCATCACGCTCAGTTATTGCTAGAAGAATCGGTGTTAGGTTTGGATATCCTTGGAAAGGCGTTTGCAACCACATATAAGCAAAGCCCATCTGAGCCGTGTCTGGCTGTAATCGCTGGTGGCAGCCCGCTCTCACCAGCCAGTAGTCATTCACCCGTGGGACCATATCGCATGGAAGTCAGATTTCTCCAGCGTCTG
>NW_009206838.1:0-41362 GCF_000690835.1 Fulmarus glacialis | reverse complement strand
CAGGAACTAACCTACAGCCTCATCTCTCCGCTTCTGTTTGCTCGTCCCCTTCCACCCTGGAGGGTCCGGCTTTTCTGCCCGCCACGTGGCTCACCCAGGAACGGCCCTCCCCTGCCCTCCCAAAAGCTGGTTGAAAAGTGCCGGTTCATTGTTCACGAGAAATTTGAAAACAACGTGGCAAAAGGTTTTCAATTAAAATTGAAAAAAAAAGAAAAAAATTAAAATTCTACAAAATGTAAATTTAAAAAATATTTTCAAAAACTCAGTTTAAATTTTAAATTTTAAATTGTATCCCAAATCGTTCAGAAGGCACATTTCCATGAAACATGTGTCAGCTGCATTCATTTTCTCATCTCAAAACCAAGGTAGCTCGCGGGCTGTTCACCTGTGCACAATTTTAATGTCTGTCTTGAAATCTGTCTACCAGGTCTGTGTGCCGTACCTTACTAACCAATGTTTCTTCCTCACTCACTTGCTTTCCCAGCAAATTGCATGGGACTCCCAACACTAACTCTGCAAGGTGGTTCCATATAACCCCTATTTCTTACTAATACTATTTTTGTCACTTTCTTTCCCTCCCTGTCTCCATGAAAGTGGAATTAATTGGTGTTTTTCCTGCATGGCGCTTTGTTTCTGCACTGTGGACTAGGTTGTGTGTGGCAGGGGGGGCTTGTGCATTTTTGCTACCCTGCCGATTGTCCGGTGGGGAGCACAGGACATTGAAATGGGTAAGAGTCGAGCTATGGGACTGTGGGAGGATGGATTTCACAAGGGATGACATGGCCCAGCACTTCCAGGACCTTGTACCAACACAGCTATTTGCAACAAGTGCCTCACAGTTAACTGTAGGAACATGTCTTCATGTCTATGTCCATATCAGAGGCAGGTTTCTCACCTTCCTTTTGTACAGCCAGTCTAGATTGGAGAAGATGACTATCTATCTTAAGATGGACAATTATTTAGGGGGGAAAAAAGCAAGATCTGAACATTTACATTGTGATGACAGAGTAAGACATAAGAGTCTCACTGACAGACGTTTGCTTGCACAAAGCATTTTGGCGGAGCCATTCTGGTTCTACGTCTGTGGCTAACACAGAATGGGGAAAAAGGAGATGTTAAATTAAATAGACCTGATTCGCACCGTTTCTTCATATGACTGTGCCTTTGGAAGGGGAGTGCTGCCTTCTTTTAGGGCCCCATTACACTGTTACTCAGTACATGTGGCTCAATGCAAATGAAAATCTAGTTCATTCAATCATATTCTGCTCGTCATTTATACTCAGGGTTGTTTGCTGAGCTGGTAGTGTAAGCCAGAACCAAAAACAGAGTGGGAGGGACATTTCATTTCTGGCCCCTTGCAGGGTCTTTCCTTGCAGGAGAAGGCAGCATGACCCAGCCCTTTTAGACCTGAAGGGATGACCCCTAAGGGGATGGTCATCCTTAAGTTTAGCAGAAAGGATGCAAAACGATACCAGGGGTTTGCAGTTCATCCTTCCCTGAAAGCTTGCCCAACAGTGGCCTGGGAAATAGCCACCTCTGACCATGGGGGTAGGTGAGCCCCACATGGAGAGCAGCCTTCAGGGTGGATGGAGCAGAGACGTTCAGGCTGAAAGGTGGGGCAAGCAACCCCATCATGTTGTGTGAGATCACCTTTGGAAGACCTCACACACCAGGGGACATGAGAGAGAAGACACAGGCTGACATTTGCCCTGAAGGTGGCATGCCTTGAGCATGTTGAAGTGAAGAGAGCAGCTGAGCGCAAAGCTTTGTCCCTGGGGGTGTCTGAGTGGACGCCTGTGTCCTGTCCTTGAAACCCTTACTCTTTTGCCCAGGTGGACGTGCACTCAGAGCAGCATAAGTCCCCAGTACAACATCTGTGAGCAGATGGTCCAGATCCGAGATGACCACATCCGCTTCATCTCAGAGCTTGCTCGCTACAGCAACAGCGAGGTAAGCTCAGCGGGTAGTCGCCATAATCAGGCTCGTTAGACAGACGAGGCTGGGAGAGGACAAGTGTGGCAGGAGTATGGTCTGCCAAGAACATACAGTGAGGAAGGAAGGAGGACACAAGTGGAACAAACCACTTCTCGATCTGGCAATAAAAAAGCAAATTATGAAAGGCCCCTGCAGGTGCAAAATCATGTGCACTGCATACCTACTGCAAAAGCTTCTGCTCTTTGGCCACAGCTCGGTTAAAATAAGAAGCAGAAAATTTTTTGCAACTAAATGGTTATTATCAGCCAGGTGGCAGAACACCCATGACTTGTAAATGGGTCTTTTCTATTACACAGAGCTATTGGTCAGGGCTTCGAGGAAAGTTCACGAGGACATCTCTGTTCATTACTGAATGTTGGAGCCCTCTCTGATATGATTGACTGTTTTTTGCAAATGTGTGATCCTCATTCATCTCTGTTAGTTTAATGAACTGTTAGCATTCTCAGCCCTTTTCTTTTTGGCATTTGTAAGTGCTTATTTGAACTTTAAATCAATAAAGGACTTTCGAAGATTTCAGTAGTATTAGACCATCACAAAGGAATGAGAAAGTGGAATGAAAACAGTCAGTTTTTTGCTCTGAGGTGACAGGTTAGACTCATTTTTCTGTAGGAAACAAATTGACTGCCTGGGTAGAAAGAGCCTTGCCAAGTTATACCCCTTTTCCTGAGGGACAGTATATGCACTGCTCAATTTTAACTTGATCGTAAGGTCATGGGGAATTCATTTCAGCTGGGATTTGAGAGAGAGATCTGTGGCTGCTGTTTGGCTCAGTGAAGCCTCTGCAGCAAGTTGCTGACGTGATGTGATGTTCTCCAGGTAGTCACTGGCTCAGGACTGGACAGCCAGAAATCAGACGAAGAGTACAGGGAGCTCTTTGATCTCGCTTTACGGGGACTGCAGCTGCTGTCCAAGTGGAGCGCCCACGTCATGGAAGTGGTGAGTGCATCCGTGGAAGTGGTGAGTGTGTAACATCCTCCTCTTCCCAGGTGAGCATGAACGTTCTAACATGGCATGTAACAAAGACTGTGGAAAGGTGAGCTTGCTTTCATGCCACCTAACTTTAAGCCATTAACAAACACACTAAGATCTGGCAGCTAATGACCCTGAACACCCTTTGTACCAAATGGAGAAAGAGAGCTCGATCATCTCAGCCTGGACCTGAACCGCCCTTTGCAGGTGCTGGGGTGTCCCCAGCTGGGGTGTTGGAGGGGGACTGCGTGACTTTTCTAACCTGAATGCCTCGGTTAAGTACTGAAAGCTGATCGGGATGAGTCTGGGTCTTGAGCAACTAAAGCTGTAATTCAAATGATGATGGAAATTCTTAATTTGGAGAATTTCGACCACATCTCAACACAAGTCCATGGATGGCAAAAGCCCAATATGACTGGCAATCTCCCAAATAAACAAAACAGTATTCAGTAAAATGGTAATAAAGCCAGGAAGAAGCACAAATTCTGCTCTCAAAGGAATGTCAAACAAGTGTAGTAATGTCTAGGGAGTGTTTTCCTGGTATAGGGCCCTCTTCAGTCTTTCCAGCCTGGCTTCTTACTCATTGCAATGTTGACAGTGTCCCTTTCCATCTTCTAGTACTCTTGGAAGCTGGTTCATCCCACAGATAAGTTCTGTAACAAGGATTGCCCAGGAACAGCAGAAGAGTATGAGAGAGCCACCCGGTACAACTACACCAGTGAAGAGAAGTTTGCCTTTGTGGAGGTAGGTGCCAACTGCAGAGTAAGAACCATCCAGGGCTGCTTTCCTGGCCATGTTCCTCAGGCCAGAGGAAGAGGAGGGAAGGGCATCTCACCTTGCTCAGGTTCCTCAGCAGGTTCCTCATCCCTGTGGCCCACAGGTGACCAGAATTAAGGGGCAAATTAAGTTCTGAGGTGCTCCTACTGGGGTAGAAACGCTGCACCAGTGCATGACTACAGCAATTCTCTTTTCCTGATCCTGCTCTTCTTATGCTGTGTTTGTGTGTTGGAGAAAGACAGAGGTGAATCCTTATGTTTTCTTAATATTGCTGTATTAAGCCCTTCCTGACCTGACAAAGGGATTCAGGGCTCCTGAAAAAAAAAAAGTTCGTGGGCTTGCAGAGCAATGTGTTCTGGAGCAAGATCAGGAGCTATGTTCAAGCACTGTGCAAAGACGAGATCCTCAGCCAGTCCCCAGGACCCATCAACTCTTGGTCCGGCTGTCCGTGGACAGTGGGAATAGTCCTCCGAGCCTGGCTGTGGGAGGCCCTCACACCTTCATCTTGCCTTACACAGTCCAAGGTGGTTTGAATATTGCCTTAATTTTTGTGGCTCACTCCCTCCTGGGAATTGTCACTGTACTCTTGTACAAGACTGTGCCCTGGTGCAGATGCAGGTCTGTGCAAGCCACGCAGCTGCACCCACGTGTGGAGCATGTGCAGTTTCCTGGGATTTGTATTATTGAAGATATCAAGAGATCAGGAGTGGAAACAGAGCCTGCCAAGGGACAGGAGCCATGTGCAAGAAACTGGTAGTGTAAATGCTCTCCTCAGTTTGTTGTGATCCGTAAAGCACCTAACATCAAAAAAATTAGCCACCTAATTACTGGACCTAAGTTACTTGAGTAGAATTAATTTAGTCCCAAATTCTCTTAATGTTGGATTTATGGACATCTCCATACAATGGAAAAATAGCAAATACATCTGGTTTTAATTTTTGCTTCAGGTAATTGCCATGATCAAAGGTCTGCAAGTGCTGATGGGCCGGATGGAGAGTGTCTTTAACCAAGCCATCCGCAACACTATCTATGCAGCCCTGCAGGACTTTGCCCAGGTGACCCTGCGAGAGCCGCTCAGGCAGGCAGTCAGGAAGAAGAAGAATGTCCTGATCAGGTCGGTCTGTCCTTCTTGAATGTAATGCAAAGCCCATGTATTTATTTGTGTAACACATTTGTACTATATAAGCACGTGGCCTTGCATACACCTCATGGTATACAACCAGATAACATACCTTGGCCAGCAGCTCTTTCCAAGGTAACTTTTGGGCATGACTCCTCCAATAATGACAGCGTATGTCCCTGCCTCAGATGCTTTTCCTCCTATATGTGCACAGCAGTAAATATTTTCATCTTGAAGTAGAATCAAGCTTAAGCACTACTTTCCCACCCACTCCAGTGTGCTTCAGGCAATTCGGAAGACAATCTGTGACTGGGAGGGAGGTCGAGAGCCTCCAAATGATCCTTGCCTGAGAGGTGAGAAGGATCCTAAAGGTGGATTTGATATTAAAGTCCCACGACGAGCAGTGGGACCATCAAGTACGCAGGTATGTAAATGTCCATCTCCTATGTAGGGGATTAATGGTCTTGCAGCCACGTAGAAGTCTCCCATCCAGTGGATTAGCAACTGTTTCCGTGGTCTGTTCCATAAAATCTTCACACTGTTGTGTGTTAAATGTTGCTTTGGTACCTACTTTGTTGTATAGTTCCCAAAGCCTCCTTTTTTAGGGGTGTAAGGCTTATGGGTGCAGAGAGTAGTAGCCTCCTGGGAGAAGCGTTATTTTTTGTTGCAGAGCACCGTGGCTGTGTGTGGTGGTGTCTCAATGGAGAGTTATAACTGCATGGCAACTTTCTTCCAAAGCTTTACATGGTGCGGACCATGCTGGAGTCCCTCATAGCAGACAAGAGTGGCTCAAAGAAGACTTTGAGGAGCAGCTTGGATGGGCCGATAGTCTTGGCCATTGAGGAGTTCCACAAGCAGTCCTTCTTCTTCACCCACCTTCTCAACATCAGTGGTGAGGTTATGGCAGGGGGAGGCTTGAATCCAACTCTTGCATGCTCAGAAAGCCAGAGGTAGATCAGCTTTGCTCCTCATTGACCTATGCAGAAGATTTTCCTTGATTTTTCCTAAGCGTCCGACTTCTGCCTGATTCAGGCCAGTTTCTAGGTAGTAATCATTATGTGAACAGGAATGAGTCAGCAATAGCAAATAGCCACAAGTGGTAGTTTAGTTTCTAGGACTGGAGTTTTCTTTCTGTCCTAGACAAATTTCTGAGCCACTGGGCACAGAAGAAATCTTCCAGAGTAAATCTGAGCCATTGAAATGTTCTCCCTGGAGCCTAGCGCAAAAGGAACGATCCCTTCTTTCTTCTTCCATTACAAAATGCTCGGAGAGCGTGGACGTGGTCTGGGTTTAAAAACAAAGACATCCCAGAAAAATGTTCAACACCCAAAACCAGTCCAATATGAGGCTGCAGCAGCTGCCTCTTATGCACTTCCCTCACTGCCATCCCCATGGTGGTAACATGGTGCCCTCCCGCCGGGGGGATCTCCTCTGTATTTCAGAAGCGCTGCAGCAGTGCTGCGACCTGTCCCAGCTCTGGTTTCGGGAGTTCTTCCTGGAGCTGACCATGGGCCGCCGCATCCAGTTCCCCATCGAAATGTCCATGCCCTGGATCCTCACGGACCATATTCTGGAAACCAAAGAACCCTCCATGATGGAGTAAGAGCCAATGGGCTGTGGCGGGACTGCATGCGTTGGGGCTCGGGATTTTGTTGTGGAGAAGGGTAGGCTGGTGATGAACAGTCTTTTTGACGTGGGAGGGAAAATAGATGTTTCTTGACTTGCTGTCACATGAATGTGTACTGTATGAATACCTCGTTAGCAGACGCACACGGGCGTCTTCCTGGCACTGGCACTTGCTTATGCATCATAAACCAGCAGTTGGCAACTGCTGTATTCGAATGTGGTCACAACTTGGTGGTACCGTCATCTGCACGCAGCAGTGAGACAGCACGTGCAACCAAAGGGATGTGGGCCCCGGCTAAGGCACCTAAACACTTTTTTATTATATACATGATAAATGATGGGAGGAATTGCTGTTAAGTAGGGGTAATTATGTTCATAATATCTTCCTCGTTAGGGAAACTTTGTTTTCCATTTTCGGCCATTGTCAGGGTGCTCTGTGGAGTGAGGACAGCATGAAAGCTTTGTTAAGGGCAGAGAAGGAGCAAGTGTTGATTGAACAAATCACAGCTCAAATCCAGATGTGTTCTAGCTGCTTCCATCAACTCTGACATAGGGAGCAAGAGGGGGGATTTGAGGGGCTGGAATGAGTGGAGATGATGGGAGCGAAGTCAGAGAAAAGCCATTTCTTGCACCGAGCCAGGCACATGCACTGGCTGCCATTTATGCTGCTCCAAAGTTAATTTAAGACATGATCTGTCTTCTTGCCCTCAGGTATGTACTGTACCCCTTGGACCTCTATAATGACAGCGCATACTATGCCTTGACCAAGTTCAAAAAGCAGTTCCTATACGATGAAATTGAAGCTGAAGTAAGTTCTCTTCATCTTGATTGTACAGAAGGAGCTCGCTGGGGTCACATTGCCCTGTTTGACAGCCCTGCCCAGCAGTTCAGTGAATTCATTACAGGCATCTCCTGACAAAAATACCCCATCAGACTGAGAAGTTTTCGAAAGATCAAAATTTCCAGAGAGCTTACAGATTCTGCTGATTAAGGGCTTCAGCTCAGCTGTTCCATGGGGAACAGTGGAAGCCAAAGGCTGTCAAACACTGGGGGCACGGAAGAGGCTGTCTGATGGGCCGAGGGTTATGAGACGTCAGAGGAAAATGAGAAACCGGAGATCCCTGAGACAAAAGGATGATTGGGGATGAGGGACCGGGACCTGTGCAGACATGCAGAAACTATAAGAGAGAAATGTATCTGCAATTTTCTGCTTACTTTTAGCGTGTGAGAACTGCAATGTGGTTTTTAGATAGTGTGACATACATGTATGTGTTAAATTAGAGCTCTGTATTGAGTTGTATTGATCTTGCATGTGTAGGAAGGAGCTGCCCTGTGTTGGTGACACCCTCACAACGTCTTGTTTTTTCCTCCCCCAGGTGAATTTGTGCTTTGATCAATTTGTGTACAAGCTGGCAGATCAGATCTTTGCCTATTATAAAGCAATGGCTGGCAGGTAGGAGAACCTGTCTGCTGTTGATGAGTGATGATATTGCTGCATCCAAATTGCTGTTAACCAAAAGGTTCCCCTCAGAGAGTAGCCACCGTGGGTAGACATAACAAAATAGATCATCCCTGTCCCACAGAGCTAGCTGTCCATGTCAGACCAGTGTAGATGGGGAAAATAAATTAATGGTGGCAAGGAGACATGGTTAAAAGTGAAAAAATAATAATAATTGGCATCCTAAGTAGCTGTCTGAGTACAATTTGTGAGAGCAGCAGAAAAGCACGCTGAGCCTACTGAAGACATGTCCTTGCTTGACTTCTGTTTGTGAACCAGGCAGATGAGGAGTGGAAGCCTCCCCTCTCTAAGAAACAGGAACATGCACTTGTCCTCACCCTAGTAAAGTAGCAGGACTTGTAAAGGCCGGAAGGGTACGCAGTATCTGAGGTCACACATCAGACCAGCTGATGTAGGTCTTCTGCAGTGTCACTTGCTCCCTTGTGGGGAGATAGGCTGATTGTGACATTTCCTTCTAACCATTTAAAGAACATGGATGAGAGTCCTACTGAGAGTCCTCCTCTCATGTCCCCAAAGGTGAACTAAGTCTTCGGTGTAACTCTGCAAGGAGTTTTGTCTCTGGATCACATTTGGCCTTAAAGAAGGAGAGCAATCACCATCACCAGCCAAATGTTCCCCCAGCAGATCTTCAAAGAGGGAGCACACCAGTACCTGGCACTAGTGATATCTTTCAGCACAATCTTTTATCTTTTTGAATGTTTTAGCCATAAAAGCCAAGAATGACGGACAACAGCATGGCAGTCCCCAGATAACAACCGCTGCTCTGTCATTTAGTGGTGTAAGCAGAGTTATTAGTGTGTGGAAATTTCTTGAATTCAGAGCAAGATGAAAAGAAGGATGAAAACAACTCTGGAAAAGATCCAGAGAGACGCTGATAGCGTATGTTTCTTTTTTCCTGACGCTGCTTCCTTTTTTCAGTGTTCTATTGGACAAACGTTTCCGGGCTGAATGTAAGAATTACGGGGTGATTATTCCATACCCACCATCCAACCGCTACGAAACACTGCTCAAGCAGAGGCATGTCCAGGTACAGCGTAAGCAGTAGACTCCAGTACTCATAGCTCTTGGTCTATTATCCTTTTGTTGGTGGGTGGCATCCTAGTGCTGGGCTCAATTGAGCTGAAATGAGAAGGGTTGAACCTGGTTCTGACACGCCGCACTCATGCTGGGGCCCAAGGGGAAAATGAGTTACGCTCCACATTTCCCTCCTTCCTTCTTAAGTAACAGTAAACTCAACCAAAGCATTTGCATCACCACTTTCACATTTAAGCAGATTTGGATGTTTGGTTTTAATTTGTATCTGTTAAAAAAAAAAAAGTACCTTTTCCCCATCTGTATATAACATGCAAATATCTTCTCTTCTTTTCCCAGTTGCTGGGTAGATCAATTGACCTGAACAGGCTCATTACCCAACGTATCTCAGCAGCTATGTACAAATCATTAGACCAGGCCATTAGCCGCTTTGAGAGTGAGGACCTGACATCCATAGTGGTAAGAACTGTTATTAACTGAGAGTATGAATAGAGAGAATAATACACTGCTATGGATACACAGCCAACTGTCTTCTGCTTCAAGTCCCACCTACAGTAGGTTTCAGCCAGCCATGTATTCTCCTTTATGCTGCTGAGTCTCTACTATTTCTATTTATGCAGCTTTAATTGCATTATTATTGAACCATTAAGTATCTGCGTAAATCATAAGGTGACAGTCAGCAGTTAGATTTTGCAGAGCTCATATAAGAGAGTCCTGTAACCTGTGCGAAGGAAATCTTGACTTTAATTCCCCCTGTTGGATGAAGGTGGCTGAGACATCGTTTGTGTGTGTACAGGATTTGCTGTCTTTGATACGTTACAGGAGCATCAGAGTCAAGTAGTGTAAAATTACCAGTTTCCACCTTTGGAGGATTCTGATGTGAAAGCCAGCCAGTGCTCAGTGGGGAACAAATTAATTTTGCTTCCTGCAGGTTTACGAGATACTGGACTGGGACCCCCTTGAGTGGAAGTGCAATTGGCCTTGGCCACTGAGTTAAATTGATGTCTTTAGCATTTGCTATATCCTCACCTGAAAAGTTCTCTGTGGGTGTGGATATAAAATCATTCCCTTGGCAAATAAATCAGCTGTTTCTATTGTCATACTGGTAACATGTTGCATCTGCTGCTGCTTTATGTGCTGCAGGAGCTGGAGTGGCTCTTGGAAATAAATCGCCTGACTCACAGGTTGCTGTGCAAGCACATGACTCTGGACAGCTTTGATGCCATGTTCCGGGAGGCCAACCACAACGTCTCCGCACCCTATGGGCGCATCACCCTCCACGTCTTCTGGGAGCTCAACTTTGACTTTCTACCCAACTACTGCTACAATGGATCCACCAACAGGTGAGGAGGAAAAGCAAGGCAGGAGGCACCTGGAGACCCTGCTTTTCTTTCTGAAATGTCAAACCTGCCACCTAAAATTCACATGCATTGCACTGAGGTTTGCATTCCCTATGGGATGCAACAGTTACACTTTAAATGAAGTTAAAGCCCACCAGCTCCCCTTGGCCTTGAAAATGTTAGTAACAAATTCAAGCAACGAAGTTGGACAGTGATTGCAAGCAACTGAGCTAGTTTGGTATAGAGGGTTGGTTTACTGAGCAGCAGAGCTGTGGTAGCTGCTCATATACGCGTTTCTTGCCTGCCCCAAATGAGAATAAACCTCACCTTTGGTAGGTTAAACTGACACTTTACACCATCAATAGATTGGGGCCGGAGTTTGCATTCCAGTTCATGTAGCTCAGGTGATGAATTGCTAATTAGTCTGCAACTGCAGTTCATCCCAGACCATGCCATATCTGTACTCAACACAGTTAACCTGGCTCTGACCGCTTTCCTCCCCATCTCCCGTGCCCTCACAGGTTTGTGAGGACAGCAATCCCCTTCACACAGGAACCCCAGCGGGACAAGCCAGCCAATGTTCAGCCGTATTACCTCTACGGATCCAAGGTCAGTAAATGAGCCACAACAGCCAGAAGGGGTGGATGTTGGAAGTATTTATTTAGGAAGAAAGAAATGCAAGAACTAGTTCATTAACAGAATGGCGGGTGCAAATGTGCAGGGTCACGTTGCCATGTGAAACCAAAAAGCCATGCAAGAAGCAGATTCAGTGTGCTTTTGCTATTGCTTTCCCATATTCTTCTCTATAACATGCCTATGTTAGGGCATGCTGACATTGCTCTGTGCTTGGTGTTGGCACCGAGATCAAGTCACATCCATCTAAATGCGCAGAGAGGAGAGCGAGTTGGAGCTCCGAAGCAGTGCCCCTCCCCGAGGAAGGTACCACTTCAGGAATCCCATTTGTAGTTCAAAATGGGAATTACTAAAATACTTGTGTGTGCAAATATAGACTACTTAATCCTGACAAAAAGCTCTTTTGTCAGGCTGCGATGACTGTTTACACAGGCGTTCTGAGGGCTTGGGGTGTGGTGCTAATGGAGGATCACTCAAGTGTGAAACTGCTTGAGTGGAGTTTATTTCTTGTGCACGTTGATTAATGACTCTGAAGTGAACGTACAGCACTGATGCAGATTAGCTCATGACACTACAGTCAGCTAAGCCTGGCTGTTCCCAGAGAGCTGACTTGGTTTCTTTTTAAAAAACCCTCAGCAAATGAGAATATTTTTGTCACTTGACAAAAATCTTTCTCCCTGCCACCAACGTCCCCGCCTCATGTTCTACCCTGGAACAAACAGCCCCCGTGGAGGCACTGACAGTCCTGTTGGCAAGAGCTGGGAAAGAGCAGCACGAACCAAACCTCTAAGCAGGGTCTCCCTCTATTTTGCTCATTGAAGGCCGTGCTGCGGCAAGATGGCCCTTTTATCGTCACTGGTTTTATAGGAAAAAAAGCAGTGGGGGGAGCTGTACGGACTCTCCCTCATGAAACTGGAGCTCCTCATTAGCACAGTCGTCATGGGGACTTCCAGAAGCTCCTCTCTCAGTCCGTCGTTCAGTGGACCCTCTGGCACGCTGCTGCCTTCGCCCACTTCTTCGGGGCTGGCATCGGGATGCTTCAGCCTCGCAGCCTGGTGGCACCGTGCAGACCAGAACTGCAGGCAGCCGTAGGCCAGGAGAGCAATGAAGCAGAGGAGCAGCAGGCTGCTCACCATCCACATGGAGGTGGTAGGTTCGTGCTTAGAGCCGCCGAAAACCAGGGGGGTTTTGTCCAGAGTATGGAACGTGGTGCAGTGGTTGCTGGAGGGGTAAGAGTTCTTGCAGGTGATGCAGAGGACATAGATAGTGGATGGCGTGAGTCGGTGGAGGACGAGGGAGCTGAGGGGGTGAGGAACTCGCTCCTCGCGGTGGAAGTTTTGGCGTAAATAGCCGGCGAAGACGCTGTTCCAGTTGGGGCGGTACATGACATGGTAGTAGTTCTCTGGACAGGGGTTGTTCATGGCCCAGGAGACGGTGGCACTGGTGTAAGTGATGTTGTGCACTTCGATGTTCATCGTGCCCCTGTAACCAGATGCAGGGAGAGGCTGAGTTTCCCGATTCGTGTACAGGCTGAAAGGCCACTCGCATCAGTGAAGTCTTTCCACTGGCTTTACTGGCCCTTAGATTGCACTCAGGACTATGCCTGGCTAGCTTAGATTAGATGCTACATCTTAGATGGCTAAAATTACGGTAGATGAATCCTGCTGGTGCCCAGACTACTGTATCACCCTGCTTCATGACCAGAAAAAACAACTGGGACATAGGGTGCACGTTATGCTCTAGTTAGATTTTTTAAAAATCTCTTCTTTTTGACTGGTTGTCTATTATAGGAAGCTTTTTTAGCTTTTTGTTTCCCATGGAATAGAAAGGATAGTGCAAGTGTGATTAACATAAACTGATCATTAAGTTAGCTCCAGCTGCCTTGCAGAGCTTCCAAGAGATATTTTGATTTTACACAGCTTTTCAAATGCTATTTTAAAAGCTGTATAATGATTAATGTACTGGTTTAAGCTGTTGCTGCATTTTCTGTATGTAACTTGTTGCTTACCAGAGTATAAACTCTTTCTGTTCCTACAGCATCTCACACTGTAATATCAGGATCTTAAATGTGAAATCTGAAGGCGGGTGAAATATAAAATCAATGCCTTTAGGGAAGTACAAATATATGAATAATAAGTACAAAGCTCTCCCCAGATAAAAGACACTGACCGCTAACAAACTACTGTTTAACCACAGCCACAAATCACTTCAGTACATCGCTCCTTTAGATCCCCAAAGTGCTCTCTGAGCCTCGCTGAGGGTTATCTCCCCCAGCCGGCCGAGTCCTCTGAGCAGGAGCTGCATGCGATAGACCCGGTTTCTTTTTTTCCTTCTTCCTCTCTCTTAATATAACTCAGCTTCCTTTAATTCACTCAAGCAGCAGCTCATCTTAACGACTGTTTTAACCATTCTTACATGAAGAGCAGAACAGCACACGCGCCCATCGCTGAGCCCTCCCAGAGCCACGGGCAGCCGCTTACCTCCCCGGCAGGTCCGGGCGGCCCGTCGGCGCTGGTGAGCAGCCTGGCCACGGGCGGGCAGCGCCTTCCCCTCTTCCCACCGCTCGCCTCCCTTCCTGCCTCTGCTAAATCCCTTCCCCGCGCGCTGCCTCCTATTATACCCGTCTGGGGCTCCGTCATCTCTCACCATAGCAACCAATAGGAAAGGATGGGCAGGCATCTTCGAGTGATTTGGGAATGTTATCCCTAAAAGCTTTTGCCTGGGAGAAGTATGTTTCTCTGAGGCGGAAAAAAACAAGCCAGGTAGTTTTGTTTGCTGGCTTGTTTGGGTTGATTGTTTGGGGTTTTTTTCCCCCTGTCCACAGCCCCCCAGCAAGACCATCACTGCACCCCAGCAGGGTCTGGGGTTAGAGACACATTGGCACATGGAATGAAATCCAGGATCCTGGCCTGCGGTACACATTGATAGTTTAGCACTCAGGGGCTTTGTCTTTAATTCTATGATTTCTTGCACATTTAAACTACTGATTTAAGCCAAAGCCAGTGAGTGGTGGATTTTCATCCCTGATGCCGCAGCAATGTCCATTAGCTTTTTAATATTTTCTAAGCTGTGTGATGGGTGTAGGAAGTGGGTTTTCAAAGACCTCGACCTGCTGCTGAACTCCCGTGGGATTAAGACAGGCTCTTCTTTGAATGCCCCTGCCTGACAGACAACTCGGGGATGTCCCCTGTCAGTCTGGTGAGGGGGCAGGGGGGAGAGGCAAAGCCAGTGCCAGCAGTATTTGGGGGAGCAGCCCCAGTCTGTGGCCAGGAGGGGACAGACGTGGCACTGGGGACAGATGTGGCACTGGGCCTGGTAGGGAGAGGCTCTGAACAAGTGACTCGCTGCTCTCTGATGCCAAAATGTGTTTGAGAGAGGAACTTTCCCAGAAGAAATGTTGGTTCTGGGTCTGGAGTTACTCATTCCATGTCGTTCCTGGAAAGGTGCTTGCAACGTT
Organism: Fulmarus glacialis; assembly: GCF_000690835.1. Taxonomy (NCBI): domain Eukaryota; kingdom Metazoa; phylum Chordata; class Aves; order Procellariiformes; family Procellariidae; genus Fulmarus; species Fulmarus glacialis. The sequence continues at coordinate 26,894 of NW_009206838.1, read as the reverse complement.
TCGAAGATCTTCTGAATATCAACAGTGACGAGATGATGCAAACTGCATCAGGAGGGGCTATTACAAGCCTGGGGAGTATGTGTGACCCTTGCTTTTGATTTACGTTTTGCAGTTCTGGATGTTTTGGTTTTGGCTTCCAAGATCTGTATTCACTTCTGTCTCTGTGAGTGAGCTGCGGCTGCCAGAGAGCTGAAAACTGGGAGCAGAGATGAAAATAATTATGGGCAGGGATCGAAATGAAAGTGCTCCCAGGTGGCTTCCTGCCATTTACATGGCTCCGTCCTGCTTACAAGAACAGGAGGATAGAGAGCTCTTAGCTGGTCCCATGCTGTGAGTAAAGTACATCCTTGCCTGCAGGGAGAGAGCTGAGGACACAAATCCATGCTTCAGAAAGGTGGATTACACAAGGTGATAACGTTTTCGTGAGAGAACTGCTTACGGCGTTTGCGTTGTTGAGTTTACCAGTGTTCACAGTTGCTTCAAAATTAAATTTCAGTTGTTCACAATAAGATGTGTTAGCAGGAGGAGAGGAAACCGAGGAAAACAGGAATAGCTGGATTAGGCTAGCAAAGGGTCCTGCTGACCTTTCTCCATGCAGTGATCAATCCCACTAGCTCAAAAGAAACTGCAGCAAAGCTTTCAGTGGTGTTGGTATGACCTGCTCCCAAAATCAAGCTTGCACCAGTTTATGCTGGTGATGAGCTTGAAACTCTCATTTCCCAGGATGAGATGATGCCAAAACCATGCCAGTGCCAGGGCTGCTTCAGCCCTGGTGTTCCCTATACCTGCAGGTGGACCCGGCCTTTGGCCCTGCCTGGGAGTCCTTGCTCTTCGCCATAGGATGCAAACTGCGGGCGCGCTCCAGTGGCCAGCAGAAACTGAGCCATTTTCTGCCATTCAGCCACTTATAAAACACAGCAGGCTGCCAAGTCTCCTACAAAGAAGCTGCAAAATTACCAGCAACGCACTACTTGCTGCTCGTTAACCACTTCTTAGCTCTGTAAATGCTTTAGATTGGGCTTCATTTATGTATTTTCATGAGTACTTCTGTTTTTCTTGGCACTGCCGGACCCAGGGTCATGCCAGACTCGCTGGAAATCCCTGGTTCCCTCCCCTGGTTGAATTTGCCCCCCCTTTTTAACGAGCATGCAGGCAGATGTAACCTGAAGGACCGTGCATGCTGCCGGCACTTGCAAAAATAGTTACAGCGTGCGAATGGGGTAGAGCCGCTCTATTTTCTGCTGCCGTGTCTACAGCAGCAGCACAAAGGTGTTAAGGAGCTGTGGTTGCTGCAGGGGGTGTTGGCAGCGGGGGCTGCTGATCCCCTCTAACAGACTGCGTGGGCTGTCTACCTGGCCTGCCACGGCCATCAGCTTGTTGTAAATCATAGCAGTCTATACAGTCACTGAAAATCAGTAGTCGGTATAGCAAGGCATTATGCTGAGACATAGAATATACACTGACACAGCCTCTATACACAGAATATATATAGACACAGTCTCAATACAGTATATAAACAAGCCTGCTGCATTGTACATGACCTGTCCATCCCAGCTAGGGAATATGGGGGTTTTTGCGTGAAAGTCTTAGCAACTGGCTGATACAGCTGAATATGGTAAAAGCTTTATAGGGAGAGTGAAGGTTGCTTGCGGCGAGGGAAGGAACCACGCCATATTCAGGCTGATTAACTTACAGACCTTCCTCTGACTTTTTTACAGACCCGTCTCTGACAATTCTGGTCAGAATTGTTTTTCACTTTCTTAGACACCATCTCAGCTGTCACACTGAAGTTAGGTTGGCTGGGAGCTGGACTAGTCTTGGGCTGTGTGCAAGTCCTTTTTTGTCTCTAAGTATTTTCCTCTTTCATTAGCTCTTCAGTTTTCCAAGGAGGTTCTGGCACAGGCAGTATTATCTGTCTGTTATCTCTCTCTGATCTCTTTTATCAGATAAAACCCTCCCTGCCTTCCCTCAGGTGAGCTCAGACACATCTGGGTAATGGCCAACAAGAAGCTCAAAGATGTGGAAATGATAACTGGGTTTTGTTTTGCTTCATTTGCTGCTGAATCTGCTTCAGAGCATCCCTAGTAACCTCATGAGCTCAATGGGCGCTTCCCCACACGCTCCCAAGTATGGACGGCTGTCCCCGAGACCTGGGCGCAGGGTGGGACATCTGGGCTCTCTGGGACGCCGGGAACTCTGCCCCGCTCTGCAAATCCCAGCCTGCCAGCACTCCCAGCCTCCCAGCCCCAAAACCTGCCCGTTTGGCCCCAAACCAAAGGTGGGGCAAACCTCCGCGGTGTCTTCGGCAGCTGCTGCTCCTGAGAACAGCAAAACCTCTTGAGAGGCAGCGAGATCAGGGGCTTTGCTCCGGCTCTCCGCGGGGGTGGAAGCGGCTGCCCCGCACGGGGGAGTGAGCCGTGCCGTGCAACCAGCTTGTACCTTCAGCTGTTTTGTCTTAAAATACCTGCTGGTGTCATTTTTCACATCCTACAGTCTTTACCCCAAGCTGTGTATCTCACCCTTAAATGGAGTTATATTTTTAATTGCTGGCAGAGTATTATTATTAGACGCAAGCCTGCTGCTAATGCGCTGTGTGGCTCTGCAGAGAGCTTGATGAACCTACCTCATCTTGCAGACAGGCAGGGATGAATCATCCCGCTCGTCTGCAGCCAATGCAAGTCCTAAAATGTGTCTTCTCCCAATCAGGCTTATTGCTGGGACCCCCACTTGAGGGAGAAGCCCTCTTGAAAGCTGCTCTGCAGACCCATTATCCTGCTGAGAGGCAAGGGAGTGCTGCGAGGGGAGCGGCTGCACGGCAGCACCATCCGTTCACTGCCTGTACAGCGAAATGTCAGCCCTGTTACGTGGAAAATCTGACCAATTGCTCCACAACTGGGTACTGATGGTGGCCCATCTCAGGGGACCATGGCACGTGCACAGACTGAAGACCTGGCTCCTAGCTGGTGGAGCAGCAAAGAAGCTTCCACAAATGAGTATGGATTCATGAACCCACTGAAATGGGGATATTTAGTTCCCCCCTAGTCTGGATGAGCCACCGGTTTGCTAATCGTGGGGAAATAACAGGGTAAAGGAGCCTATGGGGAGGCCACTTAGGGGTGCGAGGAGCCGACCCGGGGCCGCCTGGCTCACCCCTGCAGCAAGGCGCTTTCTGGAGGTGCCGGGGCTGGAATAACGCATTGCAAAAGCCACAGCAACAACACGCCACGGAAGCGTGGCTGGGCTGGGGCCCTGGCAGGTTACTGGCTTCCCTCTGGGATGATCATGTTGGACATTTGGCAAATGTCACAGCTGGGCGTCACCTGGTATTTAAACAGACACTCTTTAGAAAACAAACTATTGCTGTTTTTCACGTGTATCAGTGTGTGTATCTAGTGGCTTTGGATCAGCCTCTACCAGACAGATTTTTAAAGACTTGGTGATCTAAGGATGGAGATGCAAACCTAAGCAGGATACTCAAAAGCAGTTCTCATAACAGGAGTTGGCACCCAAGGAGCTTTGAAAGTAGGCTTCTGTCTGCCTGAAGAATTTTTAAATTCTTGCCCGTACTTATTCAGGGCCCTTTTGTTTAGTTTTGATGGGAGAGAAAGTTCACGCATGTTGTGAATGACTGCACTAGAGAGCCTCCAAGGTAGCCTTTCTGTACATAATAGTATTAAAGTATTAAAGGGAGGTTTTTCACCTACCAGGACTAGGAGGTGAAATTATATTTCACAGAAAGTAGGGGACTTCCTAACTGTGTCTTCTTTCTGCTAGCTCTTTCAAAGAGCACCTAGGAATTATATAGGCAATAAGCTGCTGGACCAGAACAGTGGGGTTGTAACAAAATGAGGGACAATTAATTAATTGATTAAAGCAACTGACAAGTCTATGAAAGTGCGATCAGTACATCAGTTCGCTGAAATTCTAATTCTGAGAGCAAAAGAAAATGCTTTTCCAATTCTTCGCAAATGACTTCACTTTGTAACTCTCGAGGAAGTGAGTCAGAATTGGAGGACAACTGAAGCCTTCAGCTGGCTGTATTGCAATTGCTGGGAGCAGCACTGTTGGAGGACAGACAACATTTTGTCCTATTCTACTACTTCAGGACTTGCTCCCTTTTCACCCTAAGCTTCTCACCCTCCGCTCTCTTGGCTCCATTACTGGCAGGGAAGGAAATCCCTGGAGAGTGGGGTCTGTAATACCCTCAGGGAAGCAAGCTCCCCGCTGCATGAGGATGCACTGTGCCTCTAATACACAGCGTTCACACAAGAAGCGAAGTCAGCCTTGCGCGGTGCGTTCGGGATACAGTTTAATTTGTATTTGTTTCCTTATCCTTGTTTAAGAAATAACTTTTAGTAAGCATGAGCCAGGGGGTTTATCTGTGTTTTGCTGGAAGGGGCACTACATGCCAGAATCATTTCAAGAATGTGCTTTCTTGCTGTTTACTGAGGTTGCAGTTGTTATAGATGTCGTGGGGGGAGACTGCAGCCCTTCTCTGCTGGGTGGAGTCATGATGCCAACACTTCGGTTGCAGAGCCCGAGCTGAGCATGTGGTGTCTCAGCTAAATCTGATTTTCAGTATTTTTTTTGCAGATCACGCAAGTGAATTAATTCCCCCTACTTCTGTTTCCCTCACGCCAAATGGATCCTATAAATGTTCCAGTGACAAAACATTGCAGCAATTTCCACATTTCCAAGATTACACTGATAGAGCACATTCCTGGAAATCACTCTCTGTTTTCTGCTGCTAAAAATTTTCTGGGGGCCAGAGCCCCAGGTACTATTCTCCCTAGACCAGGGTCAGATTCTTGCCCTTTTCACAGTTCCATGGGGGTGTCTGATAAGTACAAAGGCTGATGTAGAGCTTTGCAGGATGCAAAAGGATCTTTTCGATGCCTCTTCCAAGTGCCCTTAGGTTCAGATGCTGCAGTTCCTACTTTTCTTAATAAGTCTCATTTAAAGCAAGTGCCCATAGAAAAAAAATCTGTCCGGTTACCTGTATATAAAGCTTTTTGTTTTAGTAGAGAAGAATTTGGGTTTGAAGATGCAAAGGGCTAGTGAACTGAAATCCTTGATTGGGAATGTATGGGAGAGTAAATTACCTTGGAAATGAAAGTGGTGTTGCTACATAGCAGGATAATAAACCTTATGACGTGACGGTGTGTTGAGATTAGATTATGTCTGACTACGTAGGAAGAAAAGCAATGTCTTCTTTCCCGCAAGCAGTAGAAGAAATAGGAATTGTCATGGGTATTATTATTTCTCCTTCTCTATCTTAAAAATTATTTGAAGTGATGGAACATAATCCTATGAGAAGAGAATTACTTACAGGTCTGGTAAATGCTCCTGTCTAACTGTCATTATGCTTCTAATTTCTCAGCCTCTCAACATTGCCTACAGTCACATCTATAGCTCCTACCGCAATTTTGTGGGCCCACCTCATTTCAAGACGATCTGCAGGCTTCTTGGCTATCAAGGGATTGCAGTGGTCATGGAAGAGCTGTTGAAGATCGTCAAGAGCCTGGTAATTCTGAGCCTAACCCTGGAGATGGAGAAACCTCAATGCTTTAAGAGGTGCAGGTTGGACAGTCAGCCTGAGCTTTGTGTTCAGAGTGTTCGCATCTGGGCACCTTCGTGTCCCTTGATCCACACTCAAACACTTGTATTAACAGTGTGATTTTCAGTGTTGCTGAGGAATCCCACTGATTCCCGGGGGATGATGGAGTGTTTCCACCATCTTGAAGTGTGAACTGTGATCAGCCACCTACATACCAACCATAGAGTTGGTATGCTGCTTTGCTAAAAGCCATCGAGAAGTGATCGGTGGGACATGGCACTCATGGTCCCTCAGCACTGCCTGTGCTGCAGTCTGGGAGACCTTCAAGACATGTGCTCGTGCTCAGCAATAGCACAAGAGCACTCAGTCTCACTGCTTTTGATACCCCTGGAGAGCTGCAGGAAGGTAGAGAGCACGCAGCAAAACTGATGAAACCAACTTTTGTAGTCTTTATAAGAAAATTCTTGCTATAGGTAAGTCCTTATTCAAGCCATACTGTCCATTTCCATCAGATATTCAGAAGCTAGGCTGCCAATAGCTCTATCTGCTTTCTAGTTCTCTCTTCTTTTTCAGAAGAGAAATGTTCGCAGGGGAATGATCCCATGTGCTCCCTAAGGGCACTAACAACACCAAGCATTAAGAAGGGAGGAGGGACTATGCAAAAATGTATAATCTTTCAGGTCATGCTTTTCTACTAAAACTCTTGCTTTACTGGAAAGATGATTTTAATTCATTATAAATATTTAAATTCTGTTTTGACTGCAATGACGTCATTTTGAACTTGTCTAACAAAGCAATGTAAAACTGAAAATCTCAAGCATATATCCAGTTTCCCTACTGTAAAGCACCATAGTTACTGAAGATTTAATTTGTGTTTCTTAGTTGAAAATGCTGTAGCTGGTATGCAAGATCAGACAGCATTCAGCACAAAGACAAAAGATTTTATGTTTGGCTAAATAGTGTTTAGCGCATAATCCCATATAATGTATCTACAGGATGCAGGTGTATAACTCCAAATGACAGCAGATGCTTTTAACTAAAAAAGATACTTCGCTCTTCTCCATATTAGTTCAAAAAATCAGATCTGCAGAAACTTGTTCTACATGCATGTAAATTCTTTTTTAAACTCTGAGTATCTAGTGATCATTCCTCAGGTGGAAGGACCATTTCCTGTGCTGGGGAATGACTCCTTTAGCAGCTCTGGTGAAACGCTTTTTGGGTTAGGAGCACAAGTCCAGCTGGATCTAAGACTGAGCCTTGTTTGGATTTCAGCTGCAAACAATGCAAACACAGCAAGCTGTATTTTGAAGTCGAAAATCCGTGCAGCTGTGATTTACTATTTGGGAGGAAGCTGTAAAAGCAGTCTTAACTCCATGCACTCGGGCTGAATTTTATATTTGGGTGAAATCCAAACTAAGCAAGTTCTTCTTGGACTCCAGCTGAAGTTTCATCCTGTGCTGTCAGATGTGGACCTGTCCACAACCAGCCCCCTTTCAAAACCAACACTAGGAGAAGTCGTCATTCCAATTTAACCTCCCTTTGTCTCTGACAGCTACAAGGCACCATCCTGCAGTATGTGAAGACTCTGATTGAAGTAATGCCCAAGATATGCCGCTTGCCAAGACATGAATATGGCTCTCCAGGTGGGTGCTACGGAAAGATGCACAATGGTTTGAGCAAGAGCTCGCCCACATGTTTGAACGGCATTTACTCAGGCACACACTAGTAATTAAGCAAGGTTTGGCACCTAACATGCCAGTGCAGCATGCAGCCCAGGCTCGTTGAGACTTTCAGCTTCTTTGGTGTTGACACTGGAACACGTATAGGAAACTTTTCCAGGAAATCTCCTGTTGGAAATTTCCCTTTGAACACACAGATGACTGATAAGGAAATGCCTTCTGGTAGCTGATGTTTTGTTTTCAGGATTTTGTAACCTTTTGTTATTGTGAGTTCACTGATATTTTTCAAAAGCTCTACTTAGTTGATACAAAGATTTTTTGCAGCATGACTGCAGTCTGCCATTGAGCTGGATGGGGAAACTCTGGCTGGTATACGTGAGCCAGCACCGGGACATCCATTACAGTCTTGAATCTCTTTTTTCCTCTGATTAGGAAATCCAAGGACTTCATATGAATTACTCCCTATTTCCCAAGGGTTACTAAAAGCAGGATAAGACACTGAGTGCTAATTCTCCCCAGTGCCAGTCTCCGTCTATCCGTTTAGCACTTACAGCTTGCAATTTGTGATTAAGGAAGTATCGGGCACTGATTATCTTTTTATCCAAGTTACCGGAGGGTGATTCTGCTCTCACTTTCCTGACTGTTCTTCCTTGTCTTTTAAGGAATCCTGGAGTTTTTCCACCACCAGCTGAAGGACATCATTGAGTACGCAGAGCTGAAGACTGACGTGTTCCAAAGCCTCAGAGAAGTGGGCAATGCCATTCTCTTCTGCCTCCTTATCGAGCAGGCTTTGGTAAGGCAAAACCCCCTGCACCAACAGATCGTACTTGAAATTGTCAGCTCGAGATTATAACCCCTTATCCTGGGTTCTCCAGCAGAAGAGTTTGGGAAATGTTACTTTCCAGCTTCTTGTGTGCTCAGGGTCTCTCTGGGGCTGTTTTATCGGGGTCTGTGGGCATGTCCATGGGGATGGTATGCATTGGCGCTTGGTCACCGACATCTGGGATTGCTGAAGGAGAATCTGAATACTGGAAGATCTAGATTTAATTCTTGGACCCAAAGCTACCCCTTGTTCATCCTTCTCAGAAATAAAACCAACTGGAGCTTATTTCTAGATTGTAAGCTCTCTGGGGCAGGGATCAATACTTTTTTATATACATACTTGTACAGTGAGAAGTAGATTGGAGCCCTGTGCTCTTCTGGGGTGCCAGTGCAATGAAAAAAACCTGATTGATTCTAATGGCGATAAGGATAAAGTAATCCAACAGGAAGGAAATCTCAGAAGAGCTGATGATATATTTCCTATGACTTATCTTCACTGAAAACTTAGCTGGAGTGACGACTTGGTATTGCCCCCTGCACAAGTGTTTTGCACGCGCACAAGTCTGTCAGCCTCTCAGCTCCTGTGATGCCCTTTCTGGTATGGGGCAAAGGCTGTGGCTGAGTGCCACACATCTTCTTAGCTTCTAGTTTTTCACACAATAAATTTACTTCGTAATGAATTTATCTCACAGTTTGGCCTAGAGCCAACTGAGTAGTGTTCAACAACACAATTTTACTTTAAAAATGCATATTTCATGTCATAATGGTTTTGGCAGGGTTGTTTCAGTTTTTCCAGAAATATTTCAGAAAGACTTCCCTAGCATAAGATGGGATTTCCAAGCAAAGCCAGAAAGTTTTGTTCAGAGCAAAACCAGAAGGAAGTTCAAAGATTCTAAGTTTTATCCAACCATAGAGCACAGGGAAAACTGAAAATCTCTGTATGTCCTCAAAATGGATATTTCTGCCCTTGCCTTTGCATTTTAACCCCAGATATAGAGACTTTGAGTTCCTAATATGGTGTATCAAACACATTCAGTGAACAGTAGTTGTGTAAGATTAAGAAAACTAGAGAGATGTATATCACCTAGCAGCTTGGCTTTATTTTATAGAATGACCAGAGTTGCCAACTATATCCTGGCAGTTTCTGTTCCTTTTGTGGCTTTGTCACTGCTTTCTGCTGTTTTCAGTGTTGGATTTTATGCTGGATGTACTGCATTTGCCTTTTCCGTCCCATCTTTAAATGGACACTTAAGGGACACATGGTGGTTTCTTTTAGAAATCCTTCATTTCAATGCAAAAATGTTCCTCCAGTCCCAGGAGCTGTACATCAGCAGTATACTGGCATTTTAGAATAGCAGAAAATAAAGAAAGAAGACAGTGAGAATTTGGGGGTCCCTTTAGAAAGGCTAACCATCAAAGTCCATGTCTGCCCACTTTCCATGCCAGCCAAAGTCTCTCCCTCTCTGATCCCCTGTTTTTCCCCACAGAAATAGATTCAGAATATAAAGCCATTTTGCACGAAGCGGGCACTGGTTCTCGCTCGCTGGAAGATGTCAGGTGCGTAGAGCCGTCACGTAACAAGATTTTCCCTCTAATGGAGCTCTTATGCAGCAGGAGCAATTGCTTTTACGGTGCAGTTATCTTCGTAGCTGTCAGAATAATCTAAGGCTGGTGGTATTTGCTGGCAGAGGCTGCTCCGTTCTACCCTCTTTTTTATTGTTTAAATCTGAGGAATGAGGAGTTGCTTGGGCAGAGGCTGCTCCGTTCTACCCTCTTTTTATTGTTTAAATCTGAGGAATGAGGGGTTGCTTGTGACTAAATTTCTAAGCAGAATTCTTACTCTCAGGTGATGGGCCTTGGGGAGGAGATCTATTAATAACATGGCTAATTTTGGGACAGATATCAGGTGAATGCAGGCTGCAAATGGTGAAAATACTCTCTTTATCAGAGGGAAACGGCAGTGAAAGAGCATTCATCTAGGAACGAATAGTGTTTTGCAAATGAAATAACCAAAGTGACAGGCACACTCCGTTAGCATCAGCATCTCTCTGCCCGTGGAGGGACCCCGGACTGTTCCTGTCCCTCCAGCACTGTGTCACAAACTGCACTCCCACAAACTCACTCTCATCCCAGCATCCATGCGCCAGTACAGCCTCCTGCAGCTCCATGCTACCCTGTTCTCTCCCTCTTGGCTGGAAGGTGGGGTATCCACCCGTGCATCCCAAACAGACCCAGCCGAGTCATTCCATCTGGCCCCCAATGATCTTTTGCTGCGCTGTCATGACTTGCTTTCGAGTGTGTCTAAATCTCTACAGTAAGCTCAGAACTGAAAGCATGTCTTAGAACTAGACTTTTGTAGGAGCAAACTAATGCCTTGTTGTGACGCAATGCCTCTGTGTTAAACAGCTTTGGTTTCCTTGCTGCTGTTTCCCATTGCAGACTTGTATACAATGTATTGTCAGCCATCGCTCCTCAGTCTCCACCTGCCTATTTCTAGGTTTCTCCTCCTTGTGCATCTGTGTTTGGGATTATTTTTTCTCAAGTGCATCGGCATGCATTCTCTCAGGTGGCATCTCATGATGTTATTCCTCTCTGGACTTCTGTATTATTCTGCCTGGTGGCTACACCACTGGGATTCTGGTCTGATAGCCCTGGCTGAGAACACGATATGAACAACCAAATAATTTCAGACCAATATGTTATGTACCTATTTGCAATAGAGCCATGCATCGGTATATTTTACATGTACACATCCTAAAATAACTAAGCCAAAGGGTAATCTCTCTGTAAAAATAAACAGCAGGAAGTCATCGGGGCAAGATGAAACTGAAACCTCCATGTTCTTTATCCCCTCTTACTTGCAGTGCTAGTAAGTGGGACAGAAAATAAATATAAAGCTCTGGCCTGGTACAGGCAGGAAGTAACTTATTTGAGTTAAGGAAACTTCCTGGCTTAAGTTGAGAGGTATTTCTTCCAGTTTTAGTTCATTTAGGTTCATACCATTGGAGTTACTACTGAGCTGGGTTAGATTTGAATAGGTGCCATAGGCGTGAATTGTTGTAGAGTTGCCCAGGCCCCTGAGCCAGACACTCAACCCCTATAGGTATTTTTTAACTTACTTTATCTTTCTTTCTTCCTGCCTCAGTCCCAGGAAGAAGTTTGTGATTTGCTGCATGCTGCTCCCTTCCAAAATATTTTGCCCAGGGTCTACATCAAAGGTAAGAAGCTGAGAGGGAAGCAGTGGACAGACTCAGAGGTCTCCGCCCATTTTTCCTGCTGAGTATTAGTTCTGGCCCTGCTTCGCCCTCGAAATAGATAAGTGGATACAGCCGAAAGTCAGGTGGAAACAAATACCAAGGGTGCATTTTCTGTAGCCTAGTTACAGACTGAAACCTTAGTCAGTTTGGGGGTTCCTTAAGGTTTTAAAGCCATTTCACAGCCTCTTTGGAGAATGACAGCATGAAATGTCCACTCAACAGGAGTGATCAGTAACAGGGACATGCTTTTGGACATGTGTGATTAAGCTGCTGCTGAGACTGCAATCGCACATCCCTCCCTTCTCTGCATCACTGGTTCCCTCATTTGCTGTCGGTTTGGCTCACTGATCCAAAGTCTCGTTGGATGGTTGCTGGGGGGCAGCTCTGAGCAAACTCGGCGGAAATTGCGGGTCTCCACTTCCTCCTCTCATTTCACTGTTTGCTGCTCGCTTGACAGAAGGAGAACGCTTGGAGGTGCGCATGAAGCGTCTCGAAGCCAAGTATGCCCCACTTCACCTGGTTCCCTTAATAGAGAGGCTGGGCACTCCGCAGGTAAGGATTTCATTGAAAGGGATGGCTGTTGAAAATCCATAGCAGTCCCCAGATGGCCTGTTTGGCCTTGGGAAAGTGATCCTTTTTTTTTTTTTTTTTTTTCCCTTTTTCCCCCAAAACATCAATTGGACAAGAAAATCAGAATCCCTGCCTTAGCAGACACTTTGAAGGGAAATTTGTGAGCGGGTCCAGAGATGGTGTGTTGCTGCCTCCGGTCTGGAGATCTGGCGGGGAGCTGTAAGACAAGCATGCTAGAAGCCAGCTCTGAATAAGAACAACTCTGAAAAACTACTCTTCTCCATTTTAAAAAGATGGAGAATTGCTGGGGTGGTTTGAGGGGAAACTTTGCAGGGCTGTCCCTGACTTAATCAATTGCCATCGCTTTTGGGGATCCCATTTTAGGGCTGCAGTGTGGTCCATTTTTAAGCTCATCCCTGTCAAGGAATACATCTAAGAATGGTTTCCTTCCTAGCACATGCTTAGAGCTTCAGCACATGCTTAAAATTACGGCTCCATTTAAGTGTCTTCTTGAGGTGGGTCTCAGCTTGGAAAAGATCTCTTGTGCAGAAATTGAGTACTGTTAAAAATATCTCCGTAGATTGATCAATGTAATGGGCAAAATTTGAGCTCCGTTGCTATCAATAGCCAAACTTCCACTGCCTACTTAGTGGAGTTGATGGGATAAAAATCATTCGAAGTATTAAATGAATCAACACCCTTTTTCTGTAATGTACTGCCGAGGGAATGGAACGAACACTCAGTTATATGAGGTGACAGATCTATTGCAGGCAGAAAGTTGTTGATTTTCTTTCTTGTTTTTCTGATGGATCAAGATTGGAAATCATATGAAACAAAGAAATTGGCTGCATAACTGAGGGCTTTGTCTTACTTTGTAGACACTTCTCTCACTTCCCATTGACTTCCTTTTAAAGGAGACACTCGAGAAAAAGAATTCACCTCTGTGTTTTTGTGTCTTTGTGTTGGTCTTTCTATCTCTCCTTCTTTCCATGCAAAATCATCATTGAAATCTGCTATTAGAGTCCACTCGTTGCTTTCCCTGCCATAGTTATGACGGTGATGAAAACAAAAGGTATTTCATGCCCCGCTAAAAATTAATTTTTCCGTAAACTGTTCCCACATTCATCACACAGGTACAGTTGAGTACCAGATCTTTTTTGAGCTCAGATGTAAATGAACACAAGAGTCACTTTCTATAGGTGCCTCCATAGCTTCTAAGCTTGCTCCTTATGCAGTTTTGGACATGCATTTTGGAAATGCAGTTTTGGACACAGGCCATATGGGATTTTTTCCCGCAGAATGCATAATTGCCTTTTAGCAATTGTCCAGAATCTGAGCAGAAGTTGCCTGCTAGATGCCTCTCCCAAAACGTGGCCCTGTGCATTTCATATAATCACATGCTGTGAAGGGGCTGAGCCAGAGGCTGCTGTAGTTAGTGGGGATCTATCAGTCTTTGCAGGCTTTAGGTACGGTTCTTGCAAGCTTGCCATTTAACAAGCTGTAAAAGAGGTATGGCACAACTGGATTTGTGCAATGGCAGGAAAACTGTCGGTGATTGTTGTAAAGAATTGTTTTGCATAGGGAATCAAGAAGTAGCTGTTTGATAGGTGATTCATAAAGAACCAGGGGGGTCAAAGTGGTTCATTAAAGGAATCCTCTCCCTTTTAATGCTGATCATAGGGGTATTTAATAAGTGATTTTCAAAAGTGCTTGGTCAGTCTGATTTTTTTGCTGGAAGTAATGGGAGCCTTTCCTTTTGAAGACAGAGGGAATAATCGAGCCAGCACAGCAGCATCCTTTTACAATTTATCTCGAGAGCACCCTTCCTCTCCTGATCTTAGAAATCGGTGGGACCCCAGACTGTGAGGCAGATCTGGCCGCAAGACTAATAGCTCTCCAGCTGCCTTCACCATGTTAGATATCTACCCAACGGTAGTAGTCCTGTATCAAAGACTGATCTTATGGTGACGAATTTTAGAACCAAGTTCTGTCTGTGAATGTGTATAACTGAGTGGCACTACATACTTCGAAAGCCAGATACATCCCTTTCTAGATTAAGATTTCTTCAGAAACAGTATACTAAGATCATTGGATTAGTTTGTTCTCAAAAGTACCTGTTCTATCACTGTGTCTTAGCAAACAGTAATGCTAACACCGAATTTATCTTTGAAATGGCTTTACTTCTACTGTGTCCCCATTTTGCCATCACAGACTAGTGTGTGCATGTGCTAATCTGTACCTACAAGAGCTTGGAGCAGGTGAGGAGAGAGAAAGTGTACAGCCTTTAGCTATAAAAACAGGCTGGATAAAATAAATATTTACTTGCTAAGCAAACATGTGCAAGTGCATGCCATGAAACCGGTGATATCATTCCTGTGTTTAACAGATCTAGGCCTAATCTGGCCTCTGCACAGCATTACAGCTTTCCCTTGATATTTGCTATTAGTTGAACATTAATTGATCGGAGGTTCCCAGAATGTTCTTGAAATTGTGGCACAAGCAGGAACTGTAACGCTTTTAATTTCAATAGCCACCAAACTAAAAATGCTTTAGGTACTGCCAGCATAAACTAATAGTTAGGAAAGGGGATGTGCAGGCACATTCATATCTTTTTAGAGTGGAATAAAGACGACCCAGGTAAACAGAGCATAATTCATGTTCTTAATGTCTGGCCAGGACACATGCCTGCCCATTGTACCAGATGCTCTGAGCCCCCATCATGATTCTGATCGGGATGACGTTTTTATAGGCATTACAGGGACAGCTGGAAACGGAGCAAACGCTTAAAAACTACTTAAAGCTCCAGGAAGTCCTCTGGGATAGGCAGAGGGTCGGTAAATGTCATGCTTGCTCTGTGTGCCTCTGCCAAAATGGTGAGAGGGGTAAAAGGCTTTGGGGCCAGGGTGCCGTGGCTGCCAGCCGCTCCTCTAGCGGGGAGAGCACGGCAGAGCCGGAGCCTCCCACGGCCACGACTCTAACTGCACTCGGCTCCCATTTCCCGTGTTATTTTTGGCAGCGCTGCAAAGAGAAGTCAGTAACGCTGCTGGAAATGGCAAGAAATGGGGCAGCTAAGAGGATATCAGGGCAGCGAGCAAACTCCACACGTGCACCCCAGCCCCACTCACTGAGCTCAGTGGGGTCAGTGCTCCCGTGCCGGGCAGAGGCCCTGCTTGCTTATTTAAAATCCCGCCTTTTTTTTTTTCTCTAGGGGAGCAATGGGGCTGAAATGAAGTCAGTTCTCTTTTCATTTGCCTCTAGTGTAAAAGCCAAATGAACTCCATCCAGTGGAGCCATTCCAGATTTGTACATGTAAATCTGAGTAGGGATGTCACAGAAATTCTCCACACATGTAAAGCTTCCACATCTGGAAAAAAATATTATTTGACTTTCTTATAAACCACAGGTTTTCCAGTATTAAGGTTCTGGTGGCTTCTCATCTTCCTCAGAGCTTTTTAACCCTAACTACAAAAGAAATCAAGACAGCCATAGGCTATCTACATTTTAAAGAGATGATGGCAATGACCTGGGAAGCAAAATGTCCCTGTTCTCTCCTGTTCTATTTTCATAATCTGCAGAACTCATGAAATGAAACCCAGCAACGCTGAGTAGCACTAATATAACAGAACAGCGTGCTAGCAGAATTAAGGATCAGTATTTCTGATCAGAGCTTTGCCTTCAACTTTTGTTTTCTGACGTATGTAGTTATTTCAAAAGATACTTAGGTTGGTGAAATATAATTGAGCACAATATTAAGTCTTCTTCCGTTTGAGGGATGAGTATTCTCTGGTGGGGAGTGCCATGGGAGCAGCCATCAGAGGTAAGGTTGGACCTTGCATGGGATGTGTTGTTAACTTTGAAAGAGCTGGGGAGACCGGGAAGTGTTAAGTCCAGCGAGAGGGTCCGTCTCTATTACATTGTCACTTCTGTTTCTTTGATTGTCCTCCTCCTCAGCAAATAGCCATCGCCCGGGAGGGTGACTTGCTGACCAAGGAGCGGTTATGCTGCGGGCTGTCCATGTTCGAGGTGATCCTGACACGAATTAGGAGCTACCTGCAGGACCCGATCTGGCGTGGGCCACCCCCAACGAACGGGGTCATGCACGTGGATGAGTGCGTGGAGTTTCACCGGCTCTGGAGTGCCATGCAGTTTGTGTACTGCATCCCTGTGGGCACCAACGAGTTCACTGCAGAGTGAGTGTCCGTCAGCTGGCTCTGCCGTTAGTGCCGCTCATGAGCCAGCAAGCCCCCGAGGTGCCCTCAGCTGCAGCGATAGCCTCAGCCAGTGCAGAGGTAGAAGGGGAGCGTGGGTCCTTGTTGAAAGGACTTGGTTGCGCATGGAAATAAAGAGATGCCCAGAGAGCTTTCTATCTGAACAGCTGGGGAAAAGAGCAATATAAAGGGACATGCCCAAGGTGACATGCAGAAGGAGATGGGTAGATGGGCCAACAACCCAAGTCAGAGGCTAGGTCCTCATCTGTCTTACCCTGTGGTGCACTCTGCACAGCCTGGCCCTGGTGTAATTCTGCATATCTCCTTCTGAGTTCATTTTCTCTAGGCGTATACCCACTTTCTAGGAGTGGGACTGAATCTGATTTCCCTAGGAATTCACCAAAGAAAGTTCTTGGTGCCATGGCAGGACTTTTACCTAATTCTATCCTGTCTTCTCTCCCCACCCCATCACCCTGTCCTCCTTCCAGGCAGTGCTTTGGAGATGGTCTGAACTGGGCAGGTTGCTCTATCATTGTTCTCCTTGGACAGCAACGGCGCTTTGACCTCTTTGACTTCTGCTACCACCTGCTGAAGGTGCAGAGGCAGGATGGGAAGGATGAAATCATAAAAAACGTGGTAAGTTGAAGGGTGAGGTCCCAAAGGACCTGAACCAGCAACTTCTCTCTCTGTTTTCTATCTTGCTTTGTCCAAACTCATAAATTACAACCATGCCCGGTGTTAACCTTACTCAGACTGGACACACTTGCTGTGAGATTTCCATCTGCAGTCTCAGCAGAGAGGCCAAGGTTTTAATTGGCTTGACAATCAAATCTTTTTTCTCCCAAAGCTTTTCCCTTCTTCCTGGGGTTGGGAAGCTGGAGCTGAGAAGCTGGTATTTCCAGCAGCCATCCTGTGATCTCAGTGGCTTTATCAATAAGCAGCTGGGAGTCTAGACTTTAGAACAGTTAACTTAGGACCACTCACTGACCTTGTTAATGCTCTGTCTTGAGTCATCAAACCCTATAATGAGGTGAGTCACTGGTCCCTGGGAGGTGCTAAGTAGAACTGTAACACGTGTTATAGCTGCTTTGCTTTAGCAGAGGTTTCCAGCAGCAGAACAGAGGTACTGGTACTTTCTAGCTGGTCAGATGACATAAGACTCTCTTCATCTACTGTTTTTCTCCCTCACCATCCCTCCAGCCCTTGAAGAAGATGGCCGACAGGATCCGGAAGTATCAGATCCTGAACAACGAGATTTTTGCCATCCTGAACAAGTACATGAAGTCGGTGGAAACAGACAGTTCTACGGTGGAGCACGTGCGCTGCTTCCAGCCCCCAATCCACCAGTCGCTGGCCACCACCTGCTAGTGTGGACACTGACCCCGCGCGGGTTGGGAAGGGAGAAGGGACTGAACCCAGAACAGCTAGGAGGGGTAAACTCGATGGCGTGAGACCTGGCAACAAAGTAAGACTGGGTATGCCTGCTACACACGAGGATGCATCTTCCCATCCGGCCCTGTTTGAGTGCATGTTCTTCTGTACCATCCCTGTGATTGGTTTTACTTGTAGCTTTCAGACTTGGGGGTGGGTGGGGGCGGGCGGGCGAAATGTGCTTTTCTTCCATGAAGTGGTCCGGTTTTTCCCTGTGATTCATCCAATCGAACGCATCACTCTGAAGCCATATTGCAGCCCCAAACGTGGGAATCCTGGTGGAAGAGCTCCATGCTTCCACAGCGCTGGAAGCCCACTCCCACCGCAGAAGCAATGGGGCAAATCAACACCCCCAATGACATGTGCCACCAGCCATGGAGCAGGAGGGTTTGAAGACATGCCCCTGATTCACTCTTTGGGGGGAAGAAGGGATGAAGGCAGGATGTCACCTGTGGCAGCACCCTGAGGATCAAGTGATGGGCGCAGAGGAGCCGTGCCGGGCTGGTCTTGGATGGCTGCATGCCCCAGGCTGGGGCTAGCTTCGTGCTCTCTGCCACGTCGTTGGCCTTTCTAGCATCTGTTAAAGGGAGCTTTGGCACATGGGTTTCAGAATAGCAATGATGTAGTCGCCAAATAACTCCTCAGCACTTCAGAGAGCTGGGGAAAGAGAAAATGGCCTGGCTTTTTCCCTGTTATGCGACATCCACTTATTTTAATGCAAAGGGTTCTCCCCCGAAGACACATCTTCCATGGACTAAACAAGATTTCTTACAGACTATGGAAGAGGCTGCATTCATGTGAATGTGCTCTTGAACATTTTAATTTGGGTGGAAATAATCACTGGTCCTGACAGGAGGCAGGCGTAGTTATCTCAAACATACGTGATCTTTGATCTTCGGCCAAGGATGAGAGCTGGGGTGTGTAATCTGTGTATGTTCTGGGATGTTATCTTCCCTTGTTTTAGACAAATTCCTAGTGGCACAGCAACCGAATATATTTCTTCAGAGAATGGTCACTATCAGCAGGGCTTAGGAAACTTCCCATCACTCAGAAATGATGTGATTTTTTTAGAAGAGGTAAAATACAGGATAAGCATTAAAAAATATCCAGAATTTTCCAGGTTTAAAGGCTTTCAGAGGGAACACTGGAGTCTGTTTCCTTTTCCCACTCAGCTAATCTAAGATCCCTGGATATTGAGAACAAATTCAGTAGGAACTTCAAGGAGGATTTCATAACTCATGATCTTCCCTGCTTCCCCTCAGTAGTGTCATTGAAGTGATACAAAAGCTTGTGCTTGAAGTTAAAGGAGATCAAACCGCATGCTCCAGGAGAAAATGATGCTAGCCTCACCACTGGCAATATTTTAATTTCTCAGCTTTAGCCAGGTCACAGCAGATAATTGCTGTTACAGTATACAGATGTGATAATATATATTCCTTTCATCCATTTCATCATGCCTTGTAAACTGCATGCTATTACAGATGTTAAAAAGCTAGAGCCTGGGCATTTATTCTCTCAGAGGGAACATATAATTAATTAGTAGAAATGTCCCAGCTGGAGTATTTTGTCTTAGGAAACAACAGCCAGCAAACTACTATTAGCAAGAGGAGATCTTGCTGGGTGGGATGAATTTGTTCTCCCAGACGCTCACCACCTACTCCCTCGATAATCAATAAATACCCCACACGTGAAAAGTGCTGGACATTTTCACACCTTGAGTTTCCTTTAATTACCAAGACAGACATTTAAACTGCAGGGAGGAAATTGTGTGGCACAGTAATCTGAAAGTAAAATGAAATCTCAGGAAGTCTGGCTGAAATCTTTGAGTGGCAGGGAAGGACCCAGCCCGGCCAGGCGAGTTGTTTCCTCCATGTCGTGAGGAAGAGCAGCAGAAGAGCATCTGGGACTCGATGACACTGCAGGGCTCTTGCTTTCTATTTACTCTTCCACTAAAGCTGTCAGTTCTGGTTTTCCATCATATTCCAACACTTCTACACTACTGGAGTGAGGGTATCTACAGATATATATTTTTAAAAGGAAGAGGAGAATCAAGCACTTTATTTTTTGTGCAAAACAAGATATGAGGAAGATAGATCCAACCAAGATCCTATTTTTCCTGACCTAAATAGTAAGTGCTTGTTATTTTGGTATGAAAGTGTTGCTGAAAAGGTGGCACAAGTCCCTGTCTGGCTCTCAGAGCCACCTCTGGGCACAGCACAAATTAAATGTCCTACTGCATCTGACATGTTATGGGATGTTGGAGTCTTCTCAGAAACCAGCATGAGCAAGAAGTTACTACAAAAGAATGAACTGTACCACACGGCCCAGTCTCAGCTACCTAGACAAAACAGGATGTAGTAAGGTGAATTTAAATGCCTGTTTTCATCTGTTTAGGTTTGGAGTGAGTCATGAGGTATTTTACCTAAACATGAATATCACTTTGCATTCTTTTGCTTTAGTTTTGCCATAGTAATTTCCTGAAACCCTGCAAAACACAGTTGCATGTACTTGAAAGAAAAGGTAGATGAAATCTATTTGTTGCCCTCAGATATGCTGGCAAAAACGTAAAATCCCTTCAGATTCCAAGGGATTAAATGTTTTGAGCGAAATGTCCAAAGTGCATGAACAAATGTAAAGTGTTTTTGACTGTAGAGTGTATACAGATGTTTTGCCTTGTTGCTCAAGTAGTATGAGATATCAGATAGGAATAATCTTATGGTCTTCATTTCTGAGATTTGATGTTATTGTCCTTTTATTATCTAAAGGGTGCAAATAGTCTTTAGCTTCAGTTCTCTAACCCTCCTTGACTGTGTATGAGAAAGAGGTCCAGGCTTAGGTCTTTAAAGAACTCCATGAAAATGGAATTTTTTTCCTCCTATCCTTTTTTTAATGTCATAATTGTTAACAGAAATAGGGAGCAAATTGGTAACAGTAGGGCTAAATAGTAACAGATTGCCATGGGGTCAGGCATATTCTCCACACTTGCAGACTTTCTGCCAAGTTTGGGTGTCTTCCTCGCAGATATGCTCTAATCCCATAGTTTTCAGACTTTTACAATCTGCACACCCCTGATTTTTTTTTCCAAGGGAAATGTAGACCGCTGTCTGGATACTTTAAGTCCACTGACTGTGGGCTTGCTTTTTTACCTACATTTTCCTGCTTGCTCTGAAGTAGTCTGCAAACTCCCCGGGATTTACCAGCCGCCACTTGGAATGTCTACTTCAAAGACAACTTGTTGTCTCGATACAGGAGTTACGGCGGGGAGAAGGGGTGGCCTGTGTCATGAACGAAGTCAGACTAGGTTATTTTAATGTTCCCTCCGGCTTTGACATTATACAGTGTGACTATTGGCAGTGCACATGCCTGTCTTGGATGATGCTACACTTGACTTTCAATGATACAATAGAAAGGGGAAGCAAACTAGTTCAAGCTCTGCACTTCAATGGTTTTCCTTTTAAACTCTGGCAGTACTTATTAGCATTGAACAACATATTAGTCCTTTTTCTCCTGCATTACGCCAGTCCAGTAGGTTCACGTGTGTTTGAGAACAAAAGAAAAAAGAATTGAAGGTGTAAAAAAACCCAAGAAAATATTCTCAAAAACTCTTGTCAAATGTACCATATTTGTATGAAAAGCTGCTTGAGTTATTTTGTACAATGAATTTTATTTATGGTGAGGTATATTTACGCTCGTGATCTGATACGGTGTTAAATTTTTGATCCATATTTGCTATGCAGCTGAAGATGATATTTTGGTTTTGTATTATTATTTTTTGCTGTTGTTCTAAAATTCAGCTAACAGAAGCTTCCATCTCCATTAGAAATGCTTCTGCAAGAGTAAAGCATCTGGTACATGGTGATATGTCCCGTAACACAGCAACCAACAGTGTGTACAACAAATGTGGGATGACTTTTGTGACGAAGAGAAATAAAAATTGGGCTCATTCATGAAATGGGCAGACTTTACCTTGTGGTGTCATCATCATTGCAGTAACTATTATTTGGGGAGAGCCTCCGATTGTACCTGGCACAAAGAAAAAGCTAAGAGGAATAATGGCAGCATTTTGTTGATAAAAATGTCGAGCTTTTGTCAAAACCAAAGAAAAGGAATGAAGCTTTGTGGCCAACACCAAAACAAACAAACAGTTTTCCTATCAAAAAGTTAATGGTTTTTGAGAAAAACACCCTTCCATGACAAATTTTCATTTGAAAACTTGTTTTAGTATACGAAGGCTGGGGGAGGGAAAATTACATAATTATTTTTAATAGAATTTGACAGGCCCTACTCAAAACAAAGCTAAATTGAGGAGCTAATTTCCTCTCATTACCACAGCCTTGTCAATTCAACAGGGGCCTTTTTATTCCAGGAGACTCTCCTTGCTATTTTTTTCCAAATTTCCATTTGAAACCATCCTTAGGTTTGTGTTAAAAGCATCCGAGGAGCAGACGTGGTTGCTGACTGCAGAAGGAGCAGTGGGAACCTAAGGGGAAAGACCTTCTGGGAGCTTAGGAGTTGGGGTGAAACAACTGATGTGGATCCATGGGAGTGGGAGCACCTATGCTTCATCAGCTCTAGACAAAATACTGTAACTGATGTTCCCTTTTATAGCATCTTCCCAAGGTTTCCTCACAGGAACAGCTTCCTAGCTTAAGAGGAATAATGCAACAATTCTTCACATAAAATTGGAAGTGAACTTTACACCATGACCAGGCAACTCTGTTAATCTTTCCGATGTGCTTTAAGTCACAGGATACATGATGTGCCTGCAGCGTTGTGTGTAACGTACTGCTGCGGAGAACTATTTGCCTAATGGTTGAAAGTTGCCCAATATTTACTGATTTCAACATGGTTCTGCAACGGGAAATGGCAGAGAGGAGAGCAGGACTTTCTTCCTGACTCAGCCACTGATACTAGGCAAGCTGTTTGGTTTTCATCCTTTCCTCCATCAAAATGACTTTTTTTTTTTCCTTCTGTTTTTTTTTTTAAACTAATTTTAGCTGCTGTCTCGTGGACGCCCCAGTACTAACACCAGCCCTAAGAAGTGCCGAGAGCTCATAGGCTGCGTGGTCTCACCTGGAGCCAGAAGCAATACTTGCTTTGAGTATCAGGGTCCAAGACTGAATTTTGGACAACCAACCCTAAGCGACCAGCATCAAAGATACAGGCCCACATCTTTCTTCTTCCTAATGTTTCTAAATATGTTTACATCTTCAGATTAAAGGCATTTCACCAATGCAAAGAACAGTTCATTAATGATTGTTTTATTCTTTCAAAAGCATAACAAAATGACCCTTTCTGTGACCCCTTCTGCAAGCCTTTCAGATTTAGTTTTGCTTGATTTAGAGTTCTGATGCAAACATCTGGCAGATAAGAGGTCTGCAAACAAATGATCTGCTGATAACACCTCACTTCACCTCGTGGCACTCACTGCTGCTCAGATGCCTTAAGGCCTCCAATGCCCGCTGAACATCCATCTCCTATCCTTCACCAACCCACCACTCCTGTTCTGCCAACATACATGGTTTATGGGGCCACAGTGACCTGGATCACTGAACTGATCTGGATAAAAAATTTAACAACCCTGGGAGAAACGAGTTGGGGTGTGTTTTATGGGCTAATGACCCTGGATCACACAGCTGCTCCACAGCACAGACCCACAGGTACGTGCACTGGCACAAGGAGGGCAGTACCAGGGTGGGAACCCACCATGGGTGTGATGGGCTTGGGAACTCTCCGTGTCGGTGGTGGTGTCTAAACTCTTGTAGCACAGGAACTCTTGTAGAAATGACAGCCTCAGCCACTGCAGACACAGTTACCTTGAGATAGGCTGAATTAAAAGCTGTCTGCTCAACAAAGTCCAGTCTTTCAAGCTTTGAGCATCCTTTCATGTAGTGCTGCAGTCATCTGAACACCAGGCAATTCCCTTAACCCCTACGTAATCAGGTCATTGTCAGAAAGAGAAGGATTTACCCTCTCTTTGAAGCAGCAGACAGCTCCTTGGAGTCCTCAAACTAAGCCATAGCAGAATATTGCAACCCTGTTCTGAAAGTTTCCACAGGCACCATGCCTAGCAGACATCCAAGGGCAAAAGTTTCCATCACTGGTTAGCAGGATACTTCCACCATTATTTGTAACACAGGACAGTTGATACCCAGTATTTTTCCATCATTTTTCCAGACCAGAAGAGATGAGCAGAGAAGAGCAGGGGAAAGAAAAGCCTTTTGATGTTGCTAAAGAGGTTATTTGCATGCAAAGCTGTCTTGCTCTACCCCCTGGATTCCAGTCAAGTTTTTTGGCCTGGAAACCAGTATTTCAGGAGGAACTGCATTGTTAGAAGATGAGCTGCTAAGGAAGACTCCCTGATTTCTGATGAGTTATTTTCAAGGAAACATCTGATGCAAGTATCAACCAGTGAGGTCACAGCTTGGAGCTGAATTCCCTTAATTACAGTCTTCCCATTAAAATGAGGATATGAAGCAATAAAAGAGGCATTGGTTGCATCCCTGCTTTATTGTTATCAGTCTCAACTTGCCCTTGACTAAGTGTAGTAGGCAACTCCATGCCAATCCTACCTGGCTTTTAACTCCCCTATTGCCATATGCAGCCTTGCTAAATCCATCAAATGCAACTCCTGTGACTTAGTGATTTTATACACCACACCCCCGCAGCCCCTGCACCAGAGAGAAAGAAATATGTGACACATATTGCGTTCCGTGGTTGACTGCAAGATCTGACTGAAGCTTCTCCCACGGTGGTGACAACTCGGCACGCTCCTTCCCTGATGCCTGATAAGAGTCAGCTCGCGCTGCGGCGTCCCCTCCTTTTGGGACCTCTTCCCTGTCGTGTCTCCTCTCTTCCCAGGCTGAGAACAGCTTCCCTTGGAGATCTCACCCCTTGTCAAATCTGGCAAGAGTGGCCCATGGGGTCAAATATCTTTGGGGATGAAGTGGGGTACATAAACACACGTGTATGTTGTCACGTTAGCCCTTTCCTTTAGGAAATCAAGCTGACAGGGGAAGGTAATACTGTGGCCCAAAGTGCCTTTTGCTTTTGACTGCACCACCCCCTCTGCTGTGGCAGTCATTTATGAGGTTGCACCACGACCAAAAAGATTATTTTAACCCCAGATCCCTTCCATAAAAATTTGCTCCCTCCCTAACACCTCTCTGTGCGCAGTGGGGAAGTGCGCTCAGCACAGATGTCAACAACGCTCACCCACAGAGGCTTGGAAATTATTTTGGATGCAGTTTAACTGCCAATAACCACATCACCATTAGGACTCCCCAGCTACGAGCAAGATCTCGGGGTGTTGGAGAAGGTCCAGCAAAGGGGAGAGCCCCACACTGCCCCCCGAGCACCGGAGCGAGCAGGCGGAGCAGCCTGCGAGGGGACGGGGGACACAAATTCCCCCAGGCAGCTGCAGGCAGCCAGCACTGCCAACACAGCAACATTTGTCCCACTCCACCATCACCTCGGTTTCTGCAATCAGCCTCATATTCATACATTGCATGAATGGCTCTTAACCAGCATTGGCGAGTAAATTTACTAAATAAAGGCCAAATCCTGACATCATTGTCTTGCCCAGGGTGCTTTTTGCCTGCATAATGTGTAACAGCAGCAGAAGTTGCTCTCAGACCACTGATAAATCAGCGCACATTTCATTTCCTACCTCAAACCCCCCTGCCACACAATTTGGATTGATTATCAAGTGCTCCTGTGATAAAGGGGAGGACGTGGGATTTGGCTGGCACAGTCTCTCCCAGCCAGTGACCCAGAAGTCTGTGACTGATGAACAGACCCGATTAAAATCAAACGACTCACAAAACACTTGAACATTACATTTGTTGGAGAAAACAGTTGTACAGAGATAGGATCAGGTGCTGAGCGAAGGAGCCATGCGGTGCTAGCAATGCTGCAGCTTCACAGTTTAAGGGCAATTTCTGTAGTAACAGGCAATATATTTTATGGGGGGAAAAAAGGCAAATTTTCAGATCCTACCTACCATTTCTACCTATGAATGTGGGCTTGCTGAAGAAAAGCTATTGGTTTTACTATTGGTTTTACCCTACAGCGATATCTGGCTAATGGCTCCTGCTGCAATAAAAGGGCTTTTGTATCAGCAGTAGGTTTCTGTGTACACACGGCCACCGCACACAAACACAGGAATGAAGGACGTCGGCAGAGGAGGGTGGGGATGAAGGCAAAAGACACTGGTGTGCAACACGCTCTGAAACGTTCACACGCTAATATTAGCAAGAGAGGTTTTGGCTGCAGCGGGACGGCGAGTTGGTGGGGGAGCTACAGCCCCCGATCTATAGTACGGACTGAACCACGTGGCCATGACGAGGCCTGCCAACTAAACGGTCACAAAATAAAAGGGTGTAAAATGAGTTTAAGTGATGGAGGAGCCCATGGGCTGGAGCTGACTTTCTCAGGGCTGGGATTCAGCGCAGAGGCAGCTAAGTCTTAAATCACAGCTGCTGCTGCTGCTGGTGAACTTGTGTCCTGGATCTCTGATCTCCTTTTGCACAACACTTTACAGCACAAGAGTGCCCTTGTCATTACACACTCAGCTTTTGTTGATATTTCTTTTTCAAATGCACCTTTGCCTGGAGCCTGGCCTTTCCCACTACAACTCAAAAGTCAGGAAGGTCCATTACGGAAATTTGGCCTGACCTTCAGCAGAGAACATGCCTTTGCCCAGCAAGTACATGATGCAGGGAACCCCACACCCACCACAAAACTTCCATTAGGATATATCCATCTTCCCTAGACCTCTACATGTTTTTCAGCCCCCCAACCGCGTCCTTCAGTCCTACACCTACTGCACACAGCCATAGTACTAAGTGGAGAATAATAAACAGCAATGCTTGAAGCAACAGGACACTTTCTGAAATGTTTCCTTGCTATATTAACTGCAGTTACAGTCTCTTTTACCAAGAGGAGATATCTTCAGGAGTACAAACACTGTTCAGGATTTAATTTCTCTCATTTACTTTTAATTTCTGTTCCACAGCTCTCCGCGCACGTATAAAGTCCACCGCCTTGCAGCATGCACAACCCGCTCAGCGTTACACCCAGTGTCCCACGGCTCAGCCCCTGCAACCGGGCTCACGCACCACCTAACCAGAAGCGCAGCCTCCTGCTTTCACAGCACCTTCTCCCAACCACTGCAATAAGAAAAACCCACTCCAGAGGAGAAATCCCTGTCTGGGCTGACCCAGGATCTGTGCAAGGGCAGCTGAACCCACCTGCTGTGCCACCATACCCTCCTCCTCTCCCCCTCCAGCCCCGAGCGGGCAGGGGACACAGGGGACACAGCAACGGGGCTGTGCAGGGGTTACCGGGGCGGTGGCTCGCCCAGGGGAGC
>NW_009206837.1:0-25994 GCF_000690835.1 Fulmarus glacialis | reverse complement strand
CCGGGAAGATACGGGGAATGTTCGAGGGGAAGAGCCTTTATCAAAGATTTTATCTGATTTGGGGGGAAGAAATTCTGGAAGCCGTCCGCTGCGTGCGGATTTCTTACGCTTTGAAATCCCGTTTAATAACTTAGTTATTTGAAAGTTTGTTAGGCGGAGCGCCAGGGGAAGCTGCATTACTCGAACAATGGGATCGCTCACTTCTTTTAAACACCGAACTGTCAGTTTTTGCAGAAGCAGGCCCTAAACCACTAACTGAGGAGTGCTAATGGGGTTTTTTTTTTTTTATTCCCCTCCTTTTAAAAACAGCATTCGTGGCCTGATCCTGCAGGCACACAGTAATTCTGCTCACACAAGTCAATACTATCTCCAGTTTATTGACTATTCATGTGCATAAAATTACAGAACATGAATTTTGGCTGAAGTATGATGTAATATTTGGCCAACAAAAATACAGTAGTAGTAGCAGCAGCACTTCTAAATGGTACTAAGTTCCTGTATTCATATATTGTCTAAATTAATGCAATTTTCTCTTCTAATATAATCTCCATTTTAAAGGCTAAATAAAGGATTCTAGGTTTGTGCAAATATATTATGAACTTCTTGCACTGCAAGACCAATTTTGCTTCAACCTTTTTGTATCCCCAGTTAAACTAGCTGTGTATATATGCTAAGCTTTGGAAAAAATAATTTCAAAGAGGAATCTGGAAGAGTTTGAATTATTGAAAAAGGATTATAACAAAATTTCCAATGTTTCAGTACTATTATTTGATAGTGACAAGGTGTTGTGCCAAATCCAGCTTCAAAGCATTCTCCAAAATCGTGACTCTGATGTCACACCAGTCCAGAGAAGTAGATTTAACACTATTTGACCAACGTAAAGACTGATACAGAAGTGAAAAAGTGCCCAGGAAGACAACAGAAAGATGCCAAAGGAAAGATAAATAAGACTCATTTGGGTGGTCTCACTGTTAGATTACTGCTTGTTGGCTGCACTTCTTTTTTCACCTAGACCATATGGTCCAGGCTCTTTTAAATGCTTCTTACAAAATGGACTAACCTGGTTCTGCTCACTTACCCAGACAGGATAATCTCGTTAATCTCATAATGGCCCTCCATTCTGAGCATGCACTGGCTTTCAACTAGACTTGTCGGAACAAATGCTTACCATTTTATGGATGCATGTAAATGCACTCTTTGCTTCCTTCCCATCATTGTTTGCTCCTTCTTTGCCCTACTACTGTTACTATTTTTGTGAAATTATGCAGCACTTCTAAGATCTCTTCTGAACAAGCTAGTGCTGGTTCTCCTATTCAGCAGCTTTTGCTGTTCTGATTTGCACTGAAGCAACTTTAGATTTTACTAAGGCAGCCAGGTTCACTGCAGGCTAGAAAATCTGCACGTGAATAAAAGGAAGTCATTTAATATGGCACACAGAAAGTTGCCCCGTGGAGACCGGGTGCAAACCCAGCATGCCAGCTTTCAGAACACAGACAGACAGTATCTCTCAGAAAAAGAATCTTTACTTCATGCAGGCAATCACTCAGTACAATCTACTATATTTTTGTGTTGGCTATTTTGTTGTGGTTTTTTTTTTTTCCCCTGAACTAGTTATCTCTTCCTTCAACTGTGACTTTTTGTAATTCACTCTAGGAGACAAAATAGCAAGAATCTGGACCAGAAAAAAATCCCACCATGCAACCAAATCGCAGTCATCTCCACAACATCCAAGGGAGTGGTGATGACTCTTCATCTTCTCAGAGCGCCCACGCAGCGAGGTTGTCAGGAGCGAGCTCGTGCCATCATAGTGGAGATGTTCACATACAGCTAAACTCTGCTGTGGGCGAAGCCAGAGAAAATGCGAGTTCCCGGCATTCAAGGCCAGGTTCCCAAAGTCACTCACATGGACATGCCCACAGCGAAGCAGGGGGGCTCGACGATTCTACTCCAGACTCAGAGGAACACAGCGGCAGCTCCCTCTCAGAGCTCAGATACCTCTTCCAGTGGCTGCACAAAAGTCTGCCTTATATCTTGATTCTGGGTGTCAAATTGATCATGCAGCATATAATTGGTAGAGTATAACAAAATAAGGTCTGAGGGAACAGACCCTCCTCCCAAAGAGATATACTAATAACCATGCCTGAAATATAATTCAATTTATTTTTAGCTTTATTTTTATTTGCTTTATTTATCAGAAAGAGAGATTTACTAAACTACATTTCAGTGGCTTCTGTTTCCTCTGCTGGCATATGTACAATCTGCTTAATTATTCTGGCTTGAACTCAGAGCTATTAATTGTAATTACAAAGACATACTAAAAGTGGCTGGTTTTTTAACCCAGTTCAGTAAATTTTTTTATTTTCTTGGGTATAACTGACACTTTTTTCCTAATAGGCATTTCTCTTGGAATTGGGCTGCTAACAACTTACATGTATGCAAACAAAAGCATAGTAAATCAGGTTTTTCTAAGAGTAAGTATCACCCTATGCAACAAAATAATGTAAGTTAACAAAGACCTTTATCCATCAATTTTTGAAAGAAATATGAATGGAGATACTGTTTTATTTACCTAGTAATATTAGGTGTCAAGGTTTCAAGATGGAAGTAAAGTCTTAATGCTTCTATACAGCATAGAGCTGCTCAGATAAGTAAGGTTTGCAAAATCCAAAAAGAGGGGCTTTTCCCCTCTGACTTTGAATATTAAAATCACTTCAACTGATAAAAGCTTTTTGGAATTTATGGAAGAACTTCTTAATTATATTTGTGGAATCAAATAGCAGATGACAATTTAAACTTTCAGCTGTCTCTGTTCACACCCAAAGGAAAATTTGTTTCTTCAGAGTGGGGTGGGTTTTGGTTGTGTTTTTAGCAAAAACCTTGATGCACACAGAAATCGTTATGTTGAAAACATTAAAATTACTGCTTTACCTTTCCATTGAGTTCTCCTATTTTATTTGGTTAAAACCACTAAGATAAAATCCTCTAGTAGTAACTAAGTTCAGGTGCAACAGACTTAGTGCTTTAGAGAGATATTTAAGACACTGATACTGAGATAAGGACTGTAATATGTCCTTACAATTATCTTACAGGAACGGTGCTCCAAGTTGCAATGTGCTTGGTTACTAGTATACCTAACTGGATCATCTCTCCTCTTGTATTACACCTTTCATTCTCAGTCCCTGTATTACAGGTAAGTAGAGGAACATCTCTACTCACATCATAAATTACTCAAATATTAACTGGGAACATTTTATCTGGGCTGCTGCTGTTTTTCTTTAATTGTGGCATTGGTTTCTCTTTAATTTTAATCTCTCTCTCTCCTCTTCTGCCAAACTGAACAAGTGCTGTCCTTGAAAAGAGTATATTGGAATTTGCAAGATTAGACCCCATACTCAGTGTAATGGCACTACTGTACCACGGGGAATGTACCTGGGTTTGATTCCTAGCTTTGACCCTACCTTC
The DNA here is from genome assembly GCF_000690835.1 of Fulmarus glacialis. Classification (NCBI taxonomy): domain Eukaryota; kingdom Metazoa; phylum Chordata; class Aves; order Procellariiformes; family Procellariidae; genus Fulmarus; species Fulmarus glacialis. The sequence goes on along the minus strand of NW_009206837.1, from coordinate 22,532 downwards.
GGAGTACTGAATATATGGCATGCTGGGGCACTGTGGAGTTTATGTCACCCATTTCCCCCCCCCCTTACCATTCTGTAGCTACAGTCTCAGCTGTAAATCAGTCAAAGGCTGTATTGCTAAAATGGGAAAGAAAGCCTGTCTCTAGAGGATGGGGGTTGTGATGAAGATACAGGAAGGAAGGTTCAAAAACTGAAAGGTTGACAGAGATCCTAAATGATCAATTTGCAATAAAGAGTTCATTTTCTTAGCAAATATTCTTCTATGTAAACCAGGTTTCCTTTTTTAATTAAGCCTGCCATGATAATCTCTGGTTATGCTTTCCTCTAAATAGGGTGCGCCAGTAACTTCTGATAATTCTTTTTGTAGCTTAATCTTTTTAAACCCTACTGTGGATTTTATGAACTTCTGGGAGGTACTTTGGATTGTGGGAGTCACAGACTTTATTCTGAAATTCCTCTTCATGAGCTTCAAGTGCTTTATTCTCTTGGTGCCTTCTTTTATGATGTCCTTTAAATCCAAGGTAAGGAAACAAGCTATATTTTTGCTTCCTTACAATGATTCTTTTATGGTAAAATTAGCTAATTATTAAATTCTACCCAGAGAAAAATCTTTTTAATTAAAGGTCTGTATATAATCCACCACTATACTGTGGGCAAGAAAACCCTGTGGATTTCATGTTCTTCTCTGCTTGGTGCTAAGGAAGGTTTACAGTCTGATCCGAAACAATTGCTTGTATTATGTCATTGGATGAATAGGTTTATTTCTGTCTCTAAATGGGGGGGATGAAGAAACCTTTTATTTGGTGCAATGTAAGAATGTGTATACTGGCGGTTAGCACCGAGCAGCTGATGCACAGTAAATTTTTTACATGCTTGACAGTAACTGACATGGGAAGATTTTAAGATCTGCACATGCAAACAGCTGTATTTTCTGTCTCTTCATAAATAATTCTGAATTTTCTTTTTGTTAATAAACTTAAGCAGTATTTGTGTCAGATCACTGAATTTGATTCATAGCTTAATTCCTCAAACCAGTGAAGTTTAATGATTTTTATAGAAGCCTACGTTGGTTGGTGGGGTACTTATTTTTATCTGCTTCCCGAGGTGAGATATGGAAAAAAATTAAATTTTATGTCAAAATAGCAAATACTAGTACTGTTTTAAAAAAAAAAGAAAGAAAGAACAAGTACAGTTTGTACATGACAGCATTTGAACAGGATGTTTTGGTAGGATTTATCTTTTTAAATGTACCAGGACAAAATTTTTCTCAGAGACAACCAATTTCTCTAAATACCAGTTTATAATCAAGATTTCTTTTTTTTTTTTTTTTTTAAATACAACATCCGAAAAATAATTGTTGAAAATTCAGTTATACCAACTGTGACCTAAGCTGTGGCTAAATTAAAGAGGGAATCTGGTCAATAGCGGCAAGACATGGCATTATCCAGTGTACGTTATAGAATAAGTACTTCTTCCCTGTTATAAATCTATTTTTTTAAGGAAATAAAGTAAGAGTTAAGCTAAATGTTTATGATTATACATGCACACACAGTGCTCTGTGTGGGACACTTGTGCTTTGTAGTTGTTATTCAGTAATTTTTAGGGTGTCATTGAACTCTGTTTACCTGTTCAGTCCAGCTACTCTATGCTTCTTTCTCCCCCTACCACCACCATTTTCTTACCACTGCATCCTATGCAGGAGTTAATTATCACAAGATAAGGCTTCTTACACAGGCATGAAATAATGTTTACAGGAAAATAGTTTGTAATTTATGTTTGTTAATAAAAGAATGGGCCTTACACTCATTTTTTAATCCTGAATGCAGGACACAACTCTGCTAATGACAAGCTGATGTATATGACCAAATTTGTCTTATTTTCCTTTAACTTTTTTTTTCTTTTTTGATGCTTATGAGATTAAGTCTGATAGCATTGTTAAGAAGGTAGGCATCTGACAAAGCCATCCTATTTTAGTCTATTAATTTGATTTTCTGCAGTACAGCAATCATGTTATTGTTATTTGTACAGTTGTGGTGAGACTCATCATCTGATCTTCACTCCTTTTCATGCTTCATATTTAGTTGTTTCAAGATATTATGAGAGGAAGTTACTCAAAAGAATAACAATGCATCTTTTCTCTATATTTTAAAAATCCTTTATATTTTAAATCTTGAGCGATTCCTTTGCATGTCTTGCTCAGGGCTACTGGTACATGCTGTTAGAAGAACTCTGCCAGTATTACCGTATGTTTGTCCCCATACCAGTTTGGTTCCGTTATCTTATTGGCTATGGGGAGCTGGACAGTGCACTAGGATGGACCCTTGGGATATTGCTGGGCCTTCTCTACCTCATCCTAAAAGTATGTAAGCTTTACATTCCTCTCAAACTATTTTGCAGTAATTATCACTGGAGGGTTAGAGGCACATAAACTAACACATTTGTGAACGTTCCCGTCTTTGAACTGACTTGCAAGTCGATGCTTCAGTTTAACTGATACAGCTTTCCAAAACTGAGAGGAATACTGGCTCAGGGCACTAAATCTTTTTTTTCCTGCACCTGTTCTGGGAATGGATTGAGGTTGCATAGCAAAGAATACTGTTACTGTAGGTCCCCTCACATCAGACATTGATCAGACTGTTAACCAGATATTAAGGAAAAGAGCTTGCAAAAATAAAGATAAAATTAATAGCTAGAAGAATCAGCATTTTCCAGGAAACCAGATTTTCTCTCTGCTAGAGTATCCTGTGCGATGGTAAACAAGTTAAACGTAAGTGTTCACACTGGCTGTCTACTTCACCAAAGAGCTAATCTGCCCCAAATGTAACCAGAGTCGGTACAAGTTCGGCTTTGAACACGAAAAATACTTTATAATGCTAAGGTATCGTAATCACAAGTCTAAAGACTAGTGCATATATGATAATAATGCTGGTATATTTGCACTCGAGTGCTTCATTTCAGAACCTCAACACTATTTTTCTTTTAAAGAACAGACATCTACTGGGAAAAAATCTTCAAGCTAAATTCTTAGTTCGGTTACATATTAAGCAACTAAAATAGGGTCAGTCTGAACTATAGCTTTGCTTATGTTCCTGCCAACATCAAATCAGCAGCGAGACTTCCAGCATTGCACAAAAGCTTGGAAGCTTTTTAGTTCACAGAGAAAAATACTAAGCATAACTCAGGTTTTCTTTCCCATTTCAGCTTTTGAGCTTTTTTGGACAATTGAGAAACTTCAGGCAGGTCTTACGGATATTTTGTACACGACCAGTGAGTACTGAATTCTCTTATGACAAAACAATAAGCCCAATTTACATGAAAATACTTCTTTTTTAAATACCTCATTCCTATATTACTTTGTATTGTTCTAGCAATAGACAACTGAATTTTTAAAGTAAACCCTGTATACTTGTTCTCCCATTTCACAGTCTGAATTCCTTGACTATGTTGTCATCCGAACAAAAAAAAAAAAAAAAAATCTATTCTGCATGTCTCTTCAGATAAATGTAATAACATGCCCTTTTTGTCCTGCTTCCTACTTTTTAACTGGGATAAATATTGGTTGGATGCAGGCAGAGCTTTATGCTGAAATAGAGTGAGAATTGAAGCTTACCAAAATAATTGACATGCAAGTAACTTCTGTTAGAATTGTAAGTTTCTAGATAATCTTTCTCTACAGTAAGAGGTATTGCTTAGAGTCTGCTATTCATGCAGTAAAACGTATAGATTTTGGAGCACAGTGTCATTGAACTAAGAGAAAATAAAGCACTTCTCACTTTCTAAGTGCTGTCTTGATCAAGTTGGAACTTAACACAGTGTTTTGCTCAGAGTTCCCTGTTAAAATAAAACTGATACAGATTTTTCCAGTAACTGTGATCAGTGGAAGATACTAACTAGACAGCATGGTAAGTGGGAGCACATAAGCTTTAGGCCCCAAGACAACCATTGAAAAACTTAACAATATTTCGTTGGATTAGGGATTGAATAGTTTCCCTGACATAGCAGCCCTTATTCCCAATTCCTTTCTGTCCTGGTATTTTTGTGTTTTGTTTTGGCTTCCCCTCCCCCCAAGAAACTAATATCTGCTGAAAATACCTTGTTTTACAGCACTACGGGGTGACAGCTAGCAAGAGACAGTGTTCTGAATCTGATGATATTTGTTCAATCTGCCAAGCTGAATTTCAGAAGCCTATTCTGCTTATCTGTCAGGTAATACACATAATCAGAATTCTTTTTTGCAAACTTAAGAACATTTTAAACAACTGGTAAACAAAATTACATAAAGTTAGACTAGTGAGTGTATGTCTTCTGATTATTTTTAGAAATCAGGCTATGCAGATAATACACCGTCTTATAAATGGAAGAGCTTAGAAGCTCTAAGTTCTCATTCTTTTCATTACAGCACACATTTTGTGAAGAATGCATCTCTTTATGGTTTAATAGAGAAAAAACGTGTCCACTCTGCAGAACTGTTATTTCAGACCATGTTAACAAGTGGAAGGATGGAGCTACATCTATGCATCTACAGATTTTCTAAAGCATGTCAAACAACTTGTTTTACAGTTTGTTTGTTCAAGCTAAGGTCTTTCAGTTTACTGCAGATTAAATTGTAGGTATCATAAGGAACAAGTTTCCAAATTCTAGGTATCATGCTTCTATGAAAAGTTCCAGTATTTAAAACAGTGCAGAAAATGTTAACTTGACCTTCTTAAGTATAGAAAAGTAAGTTTTCAGAATGAATGCACAAAGCCAGCATTACTTCTCTTGTGATTCTTGTAGGAAACAATCAAGTCCTTGAAAAATGCTGCATTACTTCTTGCAGCAGCTTCTTAATTCAACATTTTATTTAAAACTTTAAGTAGAGTTCCAGACTGTACTAAATTGTATTTATCTTTCTAACACAACTCAACCCAAAAGGTCAACCTACCACTTCTATTAAGATTATGAGCAAATTTTATACTCTGGACTACAGTGAGAATTAGAGCTACTTGTCACACTTGGCATTAAAGGTCCTTTAATGCTAGCCCAATAGATCAGAGAAATTAGCTTCTTACTCATGCACCTTTAACAGCAACTGTTTCTCACTGTACCTGGAGATAAGCCACAAGAATAAGATGTTTCCCCTTTAGGTTCTTGTAGAATTCTAATGGATCTTTGGCTTAATACATAAACCAAGCACTGATGTTAGTTTTTTACTTAGCATTTTATAAAGTTGGTATTTTTAAAACAAATCTTTAATGCTATATTTTTGTCATAACAGGAACCAGATTTTCTTACAGGGGAGAATCTATTTTATACTATATTTGCAATTTGTAGTATGCATAAAAATCAGAGAGAATAAATGCATTTAAATCTATTTGTTTGGTGCATGTTGAATAAAGAAAGAAGATTCATTATTGTTTCAGTATTAACTTACATGAAGCACATAACAACAGCTCACCGCTAGGTATACTTTTCCTGTTAAACTAATGTCTCTGAAAAACAAAAAACCTCCAAATGCTACAACTTATTCATGACTAGTCTTTATGCTAATTATAGAGCTAACTTATGTACAATCTCACCTTTTTTTCCCTGCTTGTCTCTTTTCACCTTGCTCTTCAGAAAAGACTAAAAAAAAAAAAAAACCACTCAAATTATTCTGTAACAGGAAAGTTAAATTGAGTTGCCATTAACTTGAGCTTGTCTTAACTGAATAGCTTTAGGAAACTTCTAAATTAGGGAAAAAACAGAATTAAAAAGTTAAACACTTACTTGATGAATGATGTAGCAACTCAAATGGCCAGGCAGAGTGAGTACTATAAAGCTGCAGCTGACACAGCCAGATTTATAGGCTGACAGGGCATGATGGGAGAGTGCCCTTAAAGGTACAGCTAGAGGTGTAATACTAGTAGAATTTAGTATTCTGAATAAAAATCTAATGAGATGGAAGATTCAAGCTAAGAGGTACCATTTCATGTTTAACCTGGGTTTTGCTATAGCATGCTGTGTATTTGCTAATTGTATTTTTGTGTGAAGTTTACTGCAGTTCAGAGTAAATGTGCCCTATGATTGTTCCACCATGGTATCTGAGTGACTGGGGAAAAAGACTCCAGCTTAAAAAAAACAGGGAAAAGCTTCTAAGTCTGTAATTGGAAACTTATGGGAGTAGAAGAGACTGGTTCTCATGGAAGCCTTTCCCAGCAGGTGAGGTACTTAGTTTGGAGAACACGTGCAGCTGAATGGTGTTAGAGCAGTCCTGAGGGTGGCAGGGAAGAATTGGAGCTTGGCCACAGCCAGAGCTGTGCTGTAATGGGCTTGTCCCTGTACCTCCACTATAGTCAGAACAAACTGTTCTCTGTTTCCTCAGAGAAATCTAGCTATGCCTTAGCTTGCATTTGAAGTTCATACAAGATCAGAACTGTTATTTAAATTTCATCAGTGCTGATACTCAGACTGCTGCTGCAGCAGAACTTCCCTTGAGAGACAGACAAGAACTGAATCAGAACAAAAAAAGAGTAGGGGGAACTTAAGGTTGGATTCTGAATCTCTCATGGGCCCACAGAGACTTTGGCAGCTCACTTGGTTACACAATTGTATTTAGACTTTCCCAAACTTAATCATGAACATACAGTTTAGCTAAGGAGTGGTTTAAGGTTTTTTTCTTCATACAGGTATTGTGTGAGTACTGTGTAAAAAAAATTTGAGTGCTGTATTTAATTTAGTCAACAAATGGCACCTTTAAAAAAAGCTTTGCTTGTGTGAGTAGAACACGTGACTAAGCCCAATACAAAGTTTATAAGGGCAGATGTAATAACCAACCCTTTCTAAAATACTGGGCAATGTAAAAATTGTAACTTATCCTGGATTACCTTTTCCTGAAATGCCAATACCAACAGCTTAATCACTTTTTAATTCAAAAATCCTCTCAGAGAAAATACAAACTAAAATTCATTAGACTCGGACGTGATGTTAGAGCAAGGAAATGCACTTCCTAATACTTGAATATTGATTAAATTAATTGCATACCACTAATGGATAGCCATTCATCAGAATTCCAGTACTCTGACAGACACCGAAAAATCTTTTTAGAACAATAGATCTAAATCACCCAGACCATTCCTGGATTATTAACTGGGAAGGTACAGATTCTGAGATGCACCAGCTGCTTAATACAAACAGCTGTCCTGAAAGCAGAGCCACTACCCTCCTGACTAAGGGAAGAGATCTGAGAAACAAGTATGCTTTCTTACTGTCTTATCCCCAAGATGAGTAAATAGCAGCCCCGTTGCTTATGCAGCAGAGAATAGTGAGAAGGAAGCCTGCTGGTCCATCAGATAAGTTACACAGTCCTGGCACTGAGCTTTCACTCATGCAAAAGAACAACACACACGTTTTTGCGTGGATGCCGTTTGTGAGCAAAAGCCTGCAGCGAGTTTCCTGCTGGTGCTAGCGTATGCTCAGGATCCACAAAGCTGAAGTGGTCTGTAAGGACCAACAGCTTGGACTGGCAGACCTAAGATGAACTAGGAAGGTAGTTACAGATCAAGAAACACGCTGCTTTACACATATATGTTCAAAGTATGCAAGGAAATTTGAAAGAAATTAACCTGAACTAAATATTCCTTTGCTATAGAACAAAAGTATTCATAAACTACTTACCTCAACAAGTAGTTCAGTATCTGAGACAGATACTGTACATTGAGGAATTAAGGCATCAAGGACCGTATGCAAGGCCAGCATTATTACTAAAAATACGAAACTGATTTAGAAGTATTACAGTTGTGGTTAAGAAAAAAATCAACATGAGAACTCGACAGCATCATCTGGCCTGTAAAGCTCACCAAGACTATTTTATGGAGCACAACAAAACGTGGTGTCAGTGCTTTAAGTCAACCCTGGATTGTTCCTGATCCTTTGATCTCTGACTACCACATAGTAGTAACACCACCTTAGTAGAGTAAGGGTGGATATTGGTCAGAGATAGGATCAGGGAACAGTTTGTCTTTTATTCTCTCTCTGTTGATGAATTTTTTTTGCTTTATGATCCAGTGAAAATTATCCAAACCCAGTAGTAGTATCAAACACAGTTTATTAAGAAACAAAGAACTAAAAAGAGATTTTGATCAGCCAGTTTAAATTTACACTTCATAAATGAAACAAGTCATTCTCATCTTAATTACAGAGAGGGGAAAAAAGCGAGTAACTTACATCCATGAATGACATCCTCTCTGATCCGCTTGTCAGCATCAGGCTATTAAGATGCAACTCTTCCTTAGGAAGCCCACTCAGGCCAGGGTAGCTGCCCTGGTTTCCACACATACAGACACCCAGACACCCAGCCCATGTCTGACTCTGCAGGAAACAGAACAGAGAAGAGGATGGCAAATGGCAATCAATAGCCACTTTTTAAGAGCCCAAGAATCTAGCTGAAGGTACCAGCCCCTGGTAAGACAGACTGATCAGAACTAGCATCTGTCAGGTCCTTTAAGTTCTAAGTGGAATTCCTCCTCCCTCCCTTTCCCTTCAAAGCTGTCATGAAAGACAATGATTTAGATCCACAGTTATACTTAGGGCCTACCTACTTCCTTAAAAAAAATAAAAACAGGTCACTTGGATTAGCATATGTTTAAATTTGCATTTAATTGCTATTCACATCCATCTTATTCAGCGGTTGAGTATATTTAGTTCCACTAAACTGTGAAAGATGAAAAAACAGAATAGGGATTACCTTTATTTCTACTAAGGCAGCTCAAGTTTGTTTCTTGAAGACAGCTACAAAGCCAAGTTAATCTAGAAGAGAACAATCTGTAGAAGTTCATATATAGGAACTGCATACGGTATATAATCAAGGATCTGCAGGAAGAATATTTAAGTAATTTGCCGTGTTCTTAATAACTTCTCCTCCTTCTTGACCCGTTAGGGTAAAGGATTTCCCTCTAAGCTGGGAAAATGAAACAGCAACTACCCTGCTGTAGAGGTAGAATTTGTAAAAACGAACCAAAACCCAAGCATCTGTCCTAAGAACAACAGTAGTCTCCCTCAATGTTTGATGCATTTTTTGATTAACAGTGAGAGCAGGTTGGGAGTTAATACTAAAAAGAGAATAGACCCAAAGTAAACATCCACTGTATAGTTAGAGTGGACTCAAATATTAAATGTTCTCCAGCAGTTCAGCTTTTAGATAGCAAGACAAAAAAAAGGGATATTCAAAAGAACAATTGACTCATTTATTTTTATCTTTTATTATGAGCTAATACCAGGATGACATTCAAATGTCAGATGGCACAATTAAGACAGTCTTGGTAGGAATTATTCCAGCATTCCCAAAATTACAATTTAGTACACGAATGGCATCAAATGTATGCATCACTCCCACAGAGAAAAATTATGAAATTCTGAATATCTTATACCAGAATAGTTTCTGCATCAAATGGGAAAAGAAAAACTGCTGGTAACACAGCTGACCTATAAACCTTTTGTGATAATGACCTGCAGAACAAAATATTCCCCAATTTAACATCTAGTAAAAAAAAAAATATGACTTTTGTTCAAGTTTAAGATTTAATACTTTTATATGGTTAGCCACAACAGGTATTAACCTCAGTTTTACTATATTTTTGTAATGCTACAAAAATCCTATAAAATCAAATTATAGTGATTTTTTCAGTGATTATAATTAAAAAAGCGCAGCTTGTACAAAATAAAAAAAATAAGATTCTATACTCTAATGAAAAATTTAAGACATTTTTAAATGAACAAAAGAAAGCACTTGTTAAGCTCTCCAATATTCAATGCATTCTGCACTTATCTGAAATAGCCAGACAGGAGCTAGAACTCCACTCCCCTTAGTTCACGACTAGTAATTTTGACACTATTATATATATATAGAGGATCTATGTCTGATATTTTTACAAATAAATACAGGATAAACCATATTGCATAGTGTGTGCTTGCTGTCTGAGTCACACTCCAGAAGTTTCACAGTCATGGTAGGGAATTAAACTTATAATCTATGGGATGAAACATTGACAGTACACGAAATTTAATTTTAAAACCAATGAATTGTAATTAATCAGTGAACTCAGACAAACAACTCTTGCCATTCTTGCCAGCCATATTAAGCCAATTCTACTGGACAGTTATATCCAGCCAACCAAAAAGCTGCAACCAGGACCAAGAGAGATCTGCCTCAAAAAAAAAAATTTTTTTTTTTAAACTAAGTTCCTTTATACTCAGTAAACATGTTAGGAAACCTATGTTAACAAGTGGCACAGAGAGGCACTGCTTGAAGTGTTGCGTATTTGCAAATATGCATAATACAAACACACATGAGCACTTTGATTTCAGTTTCACAACATGTCACCAGTGGCCGTATTACCAAATGAAAAATGGCAATCTTCCAGTACAATTTATGTCACTATAAGGTAACTTGATTTTTCTTATAAAACTAAAAAAAGAAAATTTCCATCAAAAAGCTTATCAGGAAGAAAAAAAAATACTAATTTTTGCTCAATCATAACCATATTTTTTGTTGGTTCTTTGTTAGTATCAAGAAGATATTGATGAATCCTTCCAACTTGCAAATTTTGGAAAACAGCACTCTGATTGGATTCAACATGCTTAGAGAGTTTTATGGCTTGGATCCTATGGCTCAAAAAGATTCAGTATACATCGAGTAAGCAGAATCTATAAAAAAATCCCTACTGTTGTGAAACACTAGAAGTAGACTTTGCACAGTTTGACTGAAGATAATGCAACGTGTGGCAGGCAAAAAGTGACAGGACTTGTATGCAGTTGCATGATCATATACACACACGCACACACCATACACACTCTAACTAGTGTAAAGCTCTGCAGATATTAACCCTTTCACCAGCTATGTTCATGGAAATGCTTTCTTTAAGGCAGGAAGTATTTAAGTAAGGTAAAGTTACCTTTATTTTATTCTTTGTACCTGTAAGTCATTTGTACAGATTGTGACAATTTCAAAAACATAAATAGTGTCCTTAGAACATGTTTCCTAAATTAAGTTGCTAAAGTTCTGACCCACTGTGGAAGACATTCACTGAAAGGCCATTTAACACTTTTCTCATACAATCAGCAAATTTATTGCCCCAGCATAGAAAAAAATCTTGATAAATTTAGAAATGTATAATGGCAGGGAACTCCCATAAGCAAAATTTTATTAAAAAAAATCCTCAAATTCTTACCCAGTGGCTACAAAAAAGTTTTATTTCCTTATACCATGTAGAATTTGTATATGTTTCCTGTGGTATTTCCTATATATTTCTACTGACCTTGTATTCCGATGTACTTTTTCCTTATCTTTTATATGGGTAAGAATCTGAACGTATTCAGCTGTCTCCATCTAAGTGACTAGCGTATACAAAAGTGATGTTTCCCAGTGAAATGTCTGCTGAGCACAAGGATGAAATAAGCAGGACATATATGTGAGCCCATGGCTTCCAGTTAAGCCTAGAACATAGCAGCATTGCCATTTGATTAGATCCATTTGTCTTTGCAGGAACAGGTATTTCAGCTGGGTAAGCAAGTGAAACAGTTCTCTCCCACCCCACATTGCCAAGCTGGTAATTGAGTGATTCGCTTACTGATTTGTTGTTTCATGAGGAGAAGAATCAGAACTAGAGCCTTTACTTTCTTCACAGCAACCAATTATTTTGCATTTTTAATTTTGGGATACTTTCCATAATGAGCTGAATCAAAAAATCTATTTGAAAAATATATATTTTTATATATATAAAAAACTCATTATGTTTTGAATGTGAAATACCAATTAATTTTATCTTTCATCTTTGATTCCACCCCATTGTAGGAAACAGCTTAACCAAGCTTGCATGCTAATTATTCCTCAGACGCAAGCATATAGGCATTTCATACTTTGCCTAGTGAAAGGGCTAACCCTCCTTGACACATTCACCGCTAGACCAGTGATTCTGAAGCAACATCCTGACCCTTAATACTGTCAGTTTCAAGCTATCAAGCTGAAAAATCCTTGATAAGGTGAGAAGATGTCACTGCAAATCAGTTAGATGATGTGCCTAGAGTTCTGCAATACCATTTTCTAAAGTTTTTTATGCACCATTGATTGACAGAAAAAAATCCATTTTTCTTTGCTTTCCAAGTCGCTCTGTGCAATGACTGACTCTTTGATACTGTCACTTTTTAAAAGTAAACCATACAAGCCCTCTTATTTCAACTTGAAGGGGGCTTATGTCCGTTCTTTGTTTTCCACCTTCAAAGGCTTAAAAAAATTGTGTTGTCATAGATTCATGCGCAAGTGCTCTGGTCGTTTGGAAATCATGGGAAAAGCTTGTTTTTTATATGGCCCAGAGTTTGGTTGCCGGATTGGAAGTGGTGCTGAGGCCTCTCCACAGACTGTCACATCCATTTGTTCTATTCCACTTGTCTCCATTGGATACTCCACAGGTGTCTGAGTATTTGATGCGCTGGCAGAAGCACCTCTTCCCCAGAATTCCCCAGGGGAAAACTTTACAGGGCTTTAAAACAAGAAATATAAAAATCAGAGATGAAGAGATACACAGCACCAAGGTATGTCCTTTACCCTGCAGGAAGCTGAACTCAAATGCCTATCGAGAAGCATTTATAATTCTTCCTTCCACTTGCAGAAGTTTGAGAAAGTTTCCATGTCTAGCTTCTATCACGGTCTCTTGTAAAGTAAAATTCTCTCATTTGAGTAGCGAGGATATATTTCTAGATGATTGCAGAAGGAATTTTCTGTACTAACATGATTCTTTAGCGGCACATAAGTACTTAGGATGTTCTAAAACAGTTCTAGAGGAATGGTGTACCAAAGTCACCAGGCTGTGAGGCTGTATCAGCGTTGAATAGCAAGCAAATTAGTACTTCCTGTGCTGCCAAACACCATAGATTTGTCTCTAATAATGTGGTTTGTAAAATAGGATCGATGCTGCACTTCTAATGGAAGTGATGGCCTTACTGAGAAGAAAGGCCACATTTTTTATTTCTAGTGCAGATCTATTGCAACTACTTACCAAAAAGTTTATTACAAAAAAAGAAAAAAAAAAAAAAAAAAAAAAAAAAAAAGATACCTGACTGGTGTCCTAGGGCTACCTATGAATCTGCGAGGTGATCGAATTTTTGGTTCAAAAGAAAATTTCTCTTTTACGCTTTCAAGTACAGATGGAGCCACATACGTAAAACCCTGCAAAACAGGAATGAATGCACTGTAACTTACAGGCAAGATTTACATTTATGATCACTTGTGCAGTTATGATTGGCATGAAATAGTAAATGAAAATTATAAAAAGGAGGGTAAATGTAGACATATGAACTTCTACTCACTTCCCGAAGCGTGGAAACAGCAGGACTTTAGGGAGTTCATCACCCGGGTGCCTGCACACCCCAGATATTTCTGATCAGTCACAGATTCCCAAAGGCGTGCTCAATTTAATTAATTTTGATCTATAGAATGGACATTGTTCTCTCTGCATGACTATGAAAGCAATGACATGTCCAGGGTTCATAATGCAACTATGAATTAGAACGCTGACATTTCAGAAAGTAAGCAATGTTTGTTGGCTGTTTTATCTATATAAAGAAAACGTCAGCAATAATCAAACTAAGTATTTTCAAAGCCCTTAAACATTTCAAACCTGTTGCAGAATGCGTGTTTAAAATGACGACAGTTTGCTTCAATTATCAGGTGTTAAAGATTCAATGGAATTAATTTACCTGAAATGCCCTACTGTTTCCAAGTAACGCAATGTACCTCTCCACAGTCATTACACACTCGTCCCTGGCTCACTTACCAGAAAGACCTGGTTGGCACTTTCACTGAGAGTAGAGTCATCTGGGCTATCAACAGGTGTCTGACGTGTAAACTTTGAATCAAACTGGCTCACATCCTCTTCAGATTGCTTTGCAAAAACAAAATGATTAAGGGTTTATATTACAGATATCAACCAAATGGCTTAGCGGTGATCAGTGTAGCCTCTGGATGGAGTTCATTCCATAGGTTTTTGGCAGAGCTCTGCTGTAGTAAAACCCTGGAGTGGTGTCGGAATCCTGTCGCTGCCAGTGGGAGGTCACTATGGGCACTGACACTGAGAAATAAAGGCAAGGGGGAGGGGCAAAAATTATGGATCAAAAAGGAACACAAATTAAAAAGATGCCTTTAAAAAAAAAAATCTCAAATTACAAACAAAAACTTTTAGAAATACAATGTCAGTTTCTTGCAAGTTTAGCCCTCGTCACAACCAGTATAGAACAGTTGCAACTATTAATTTTTGGAAGCCTCTCCAGATAATGTCATCCCATTTTTGCAGATACAGAAGTGTTTATATTGTGAGGAACAGATGACAACTCTGGAGTAAATGACTATGAAGAACATTGTTTAATTCAGTCAAAGAACAACAGATATAATTCCAAGATCCCCTCTCTCATTCGTAAGTGTAACTGAAAAGGCAGTATGTATTCATTTGTGCAGGCCTTCATGCAACCATGGAAGCACATTTTCAAAAACCATCTGGTTTGTACAAGTACCTTTCATAAAATTTGCTAATAACAGAAAAATCCAAAACTATCTTCAGATAATTCATTTGGAAATATCAGTCTTGTGTCATTCTGAATTTCATTCAGAACAGTGAGGGGAAAAAAGGTCTGGAGTCCCCATGCTGCAGTATGCTCAATATTAGTGATGCCTGAGTCAGTTTAAAGTGAGATTTTGGTAGTCAAGAACTATCGGGGTGGCAATACCCATTGCTGCTGTAGCTAATTGTACCCAGAGGGAAAAAAAGGCACACACCCCACACCATCAAAATATAAGATAAGATAATAAAGGCTTATTCATCACATCACTGGTTTGAGGTAAACTTTAATTACTGCCTATAATGCACAAGATGCATTTTAAATATTAATAAGCAAACATACAAAATGCTTAATTAGGTGACTTCATTTACTTTTGCTTATGTCCTGGTTTCGGCTAGGATAGAGTTAATTTTCTTCCTAGTATCATCTTAGTTTCAACTAAGTACTGACTTACTGTATAATGTTTAGAAGCAAAAATTCAGAGATAATTGCACTTGCAAGTCTGTTTAACCTACAGATTAGAAGCAGGAGGAATTAGAACTGAAGCAGAACCTTCTTCCTCCGGGAGACTGAACAGAAGGATAAATTAGCTCTTAGCTGATTTTTGCCACTTTCTCTCATAAAAAAGCAAGATCCTATTCCAGTGACAGATGAGTACCATGACTACAGAGTAGTAAGACAGAAGAGCACGCTCATGACAGCCAGTATTTCATACTGTGTGGAGACTTAAGAGTTTTTTTAAATGTTAATACAGCATCAGTTCTCAGAAAAAAAAATCTGCATAGATCCGGTAGATCAGGTGGTAGACCAGGTGGTAGATCTGCCATCTTTAATTTGATAAGAGCGAATCTGAGAACCAGTAACTAAGTTGATGCATTTAACTATTTAAAATACCAGAAATCAATGGCGCTCCAGTTTGTTAGAGCGAATGTTTCTAAGTTTTAGATTCCACATTGTTTAAGACCTTTCCTAAAGGCATACAAGGAATATCTCACAGCATTCTGAGTACATACCAATAAGGGTTTAAAAGGAGGTTCCACCTTTCGTGCCAACAGCTCATCCCAGTTAATGTGTCTGAAGAACGGGTGAGCCTACAAGAGTTAGCAATAGCACAGAGTTATAATCCGCCCTCTGAAATCTCAGAAATATAAGAATTAATAAGCATGTTCTTTTAAGACCCTCTCTGTGGTGTCTTTCTTTCCAAAATCACACATGGGTCTAGTGTAATATATTCTGCAGCACTATATCAGAGTAGCTGGAAGAGCTGAAAATTGATACCGTACCTCCAAGTCAGACAACTTATGTCCCTATCCTGTTTTTCTTGAAAGTATTAGAGAAAGTCAGTTGACATGCAAAAAACCTCTACATTTTTCAACCTTAAAAGTTAGATATCTAAAAATAATGACAAAACACTGTATTAATGACAAATTATCAGAACTGTGAAATAAGGAGGACTCTCTAGTACCTTGTTAATCTCACCACAAAAAAAGTCAAGTTGGAAGCAATAGGAACTAGACCTCTGCCTTAACTTTAACTATGCAACACTGAATGTTTCCCTTGAAAGACCTGCACTAAACACAAGGGCTAGCGGGTTTTTCGTCAGAATGCTGGAGTATCATTGCTCTTACATGGTTGACTGTACAATTAGCATTGTGCAACTAGTAAAAAAGATCTACTGGAAGACAGAGCTAAAGAATAAAAGTTATTTTCCAAATCTCAAATTATGAAATAGGTAGACAGCTGCTTTTGTTAAGCTTTAGAGCATTCAAATTTTGATCAGTTGTCACATGTGGCTGCCTTTTTGCTCATTACACTTCAAGACAGACATACTCTCCTTCCCTGATGTATCCTCAAAGCTATTTTATTTTCAATGAGGTAATTTAAGAATTCTTGAGTTAAGCGAAAATTACCTGAACTTCTCCAGCATCTCCAGGACCAGCTCCTAGACGTGAGGCAGCATTTCTTTTTAGCAGCTTAAGGAGAAATAACATCCAAAAAAGAAAAATCAGTTATGCTGTTATGACCAGACTAGTTCTGACATGAATCATCATTTGAATGAATACCATGCAGAATGAATACAGAACAATCAGAAAATCTGCATTCGTTAGAAAACAATTGTATTTTCAAGGAAAATCACTTTCTGTACCGTGCAAAAACAAGACTGACTTAGTAGTAAAACAAGCATGGGTTGAATAGCCATAGTGGTATCATTATATTTGTATTTTCTACGTACACATGTAGTACTGACATTCATTAAAATTCTACCTTTTTAAGCAGATCTCTGGCTTCTTGTGTGAGGTAGGGAGGCAAGTTGAGTTTACACTTGAGAATCTTGTCAATTGTTTTCTTTCTGTTCTCCCCAGTGAAAGGAGGCTAGAAAGCACCATTGTAATGGGAGGAAAAATAGGACTTGTTCAGGTCTCTTATTTGTGTACACAAAACTCACTTCAGTAATTTATAAAGCAGATGAAATTACTGCAAATGAGATTTCCAAATAACTTGAGAGCAGCTCATGACTGTAGTCAACGTAAGTGTAGCCATATTTTAGTTATATTTCTTACTTGCAGTTTGTATATATACGTATTTATACATGCATCTGAATTAGCATACAGGTAACTACAAAAGCTACAAAGAGAAATACATGCGATTATAACTGTGCACCTACTGCTCCAGTCAGCATGTCATACATTAATGCCCCCAAACTCCACCAGTCCACAGCACGATTATGCCCACTCCTCATCAAGATTTCAGGGGCCCTATAATCAGAAAAATTGAAAATATGAACGTATTTTAACAAGCTTAGTACTAATTCTGACTACTAGTTTTCAAACAAAACCACATTTATCAAGTAAAATTTCCGTAAGTGACTGAACATATGAACCGTCAGTTAAAAAAGGCAAAATTTAGCCATTACCCCCAGAGTAATACTTTTCTATTTCATCATGCAGCTCACATGTATTCAATTGTTCCACAGAATGTGTGTGTGACTGTTCCATCGTGAATAGATTCTTTACATAATCCGAAGTCAGTCAATTTTACATGACCTGAAATTAAATATATAAAATTTAAGACTTGCCAGAATTCTGACATTTGCATAAGTAACATTAAAAATATAGGAATTTTTAACATGGGTATGTAATAACTCTGAACTATTTCCAGATATCTTCAATGGTCTGACAAAGCAATACAGTCATAAAACAGAATGAGGTAATCACACTTACAGACAAAACCTCTGCATTATACCTTCATGAGAAAGTGTTGCCACTTGGTGAAGAGAAACAAGACAAACTACCAAAACTTATTCACATATAGACAAATGTATTTAAACATAAAGATTGTAGAGCATCATTCACACAAGAAAGTAGGCTATTGAATTTTACTGCTTTCCTCAAAGTTCAGAGAACAACCTTCAACAAATTGTAAAGTGTCCTGAATAATTCAGTACAAAGACTTAGACTGAGTAAGTTATTTAAGATAACATGAAAATACTGGATGTACAGATTGCCAGACTAATCACTGTCCTATAGTCAATGTGACAGTGCATTCAGGAATTGCTACTCCTGTCACATAAAGCGTCAACAGCTAGGTAAGTCATTTCAGCTACAGATGATTTGGCGTCCTACCTAAATTACCTTTCCTAACGTCTTCAGTCTTCTCTATTACTAAAATGTCACTGATGCTACACTGAAGATACAGATCTTTTCGTACTTTACAGTGACCCAGTAGAAGAAAAATTTCAGACCTGCAGAAATAGCAAGTCAACCATTCAAAAAATGCCTGTGTCTATACACATGGAACTTGGAGTTTGCTGTGCCCTATTCAAGCCGAAGAAACTGTGTTTAAGGGCAAGCAATTAGCTTTGGCAATTCTTCAGTTATACCAAGAGTGATAATGAACACGCCATTGTTCTAAGGAAATTCACGTAAGAGTGAAGTCTTGTGACCTTTGAAGAATTGTTTTCAAACGATCGGCAAAGTAACTGTTACTATATTTCTACCTTGATGATTAAGCATGATATTTTCTGGCTTCAGATCACGGTAGATGATTCCTTTTTGATGCAAGTGCCCCAGTGCCATTGAGATTTCTGCCAAGTAAAAGCTGAAGGGAAACATATGCCACAAAATTAGACGTATTCAATCATGCAAAGCATCTTAAGCACTAAGACTATTACATACGTAACAATGGTTCCTTGAAAGTATCATTAGAAGTGTATGAGAGAATAAATAGAGAAACAGTGATGCCTTTGAGGTTGGCTTGCCAAGGCATACAGACTCCAAGATCAACTACAAAATTACGCCATTAGCATTAGGTTTACCTGTTCAGTAGCTATCTTAACATGAATGTATTTGGAGGAATCTGAATTTACCAGTTAGTGTTTAAAATATACTTCAATCTGTATTACCTCATCTAGATGGCAAAGTTGAAGAAAAGAAAAATGAAGCTAAGAAGGTAACTGGCAGCACCCAGAGTGCTATCTGTGGAATAGTACTACAGTCCCATATGTACATCAAAGCTTTTCTAAGGCATTATCAGCATGCCCTGTAGGAAGATACAACTGTATTCAGTTGTGTGGAGCCTAATTAATACGGGATAATTTCAACTTTTTTATATGTAGAATATCACTATTTAAAAGGCTTTTTCTCCTTCATTAGCATAATTACCTTTATCACTTCACACATCTGATCATTAGAATACAGCCATTACAGTGACTTGGAAATTCTGTAACTGGCTGGTAAAATTTTTTGTGGATCAAGAACAAAAAAAATTGCATTTACATCAAGTCTTTCACAGTCTGTTCTCCAACACCCAAAATACCTCCTTTACCACAACCCTATGTAATACAGCCTCACTCAGCAACCAGCAATGGACCCTCTTCTGTGGTAAGACTGGCACAAACCGGTAAGTACAGAACACATACGTCCTCCCAAAACCCAGTTAACTGCTCTTTTCACTAGACTAAGAAATGAATGAGTAGTTATAGTTTTTCAAGTCAGAATATACTATTACTCGGGAAAAAAACCCCAAACCTATTAATTTACCAAAATAGTTTCACTTACCAAGCTGTGTCTTCCATAAATATCCCTTCTCTCTCTAACTGCATAAATAGTTCTCCTCCTGTCATGAGAAAAAGGAGCTTATACTCTATTAAAGTGCATTCTATAATTTTTAGTCAGTCAAAAGTCTATTTTCTAGAAAAACTATAAGCAACAGGTATTCTGTTCTGCTCCACAGAAAGTTGTTTCACAAAAAATCACTGAGAATTTACTATCCTGTTACTCTCAGAATTCTATCAACTAAAGAAATGCCAAAAGAAACCAAAACAGCGTGCTGAAAAATATAACAGCGTTTCTGTCCGGTTTTTCCTATTGTTGTAACTCGAGCAAATTGCTTCTCATCTGTGTCTGTTCCTATCCGTGAAATAAAGATAAGTTTCTTGTTTCACAAAGAACCTGCAAGGACTAAAAACTCAGGTACTCTGTATGACTGCACAGGATCTAAGTGTAACATACAGGAATTACAAGCCTGATGGAAGAAAAGGTATTAAAAATCTTCCTCTCCTGTACTGTCATGAAAAATAACTATTTTATGTTTCATTCATCTTTATTTTATTGAATTAGAAGGTTTATTTATGTTATTCTGTGTATTCTTAATGCTAACCTATTTTACATTTTCAAGACACCATGCCAACACTTAGCTGGCTTTTTATAAGCAGAATAAGAAATCCAAATTCTCAAATTTCATATACTGACCACTGAGATACTCAAGGATGAGGTAGAGTTTTCCACCAGTCTGAAAGGCATAAATTAAGTCTACGATGAAGGGATGTTTCACTTCCTCCAGTATATTCCGCTCTGCTTTTGTATGAGCTGTATCCTTTGCATTCCTTACAATCATTGCCTACAAAAAGCAGAGATATGTGAGCACAAGAACATGCTAAACAAGGCAAACTTTTATATTTAAGTCCCTTCTGAGTTTACTAAATCATAACACTACATATGATTCAACAACATAATAAAAAACCCAAAATTTACCATGATATATACAAAACATGACAGGTTTCTTGCAGCAGTTTAATTCTTTATTTATTTCATAGAATTGTACAACAATTTAGGTTGGAAGGAACCTCCTGAGCTATTTAAATTAGCTGCTAAGAACAATTTAGTTAAAGACTAATTATAATTCCAACTGTACCTGGGTAACAACTGTATATATCACATAAAGTTTAATTTTAGGTATATTATATAATTAGATAATTGGAACAGCTAAAGGGAGGGATAGATTTTTTTTAGATTCAGTCAGTAGTGAAACGTGAACATTCAGGTTACCTTTTTAAGAACTTTCATGGCAAATATTTTCCCGGTGTTTGCTCCAGTTACTTTTCGTACTTGAAATACCTATACAACACCAATACAAAAGCAATCACATATTATGACTGCATTAGACATCTTAAGTTAAAAACAAAGTTCTGCGAAAGAGGGATGAGATCACCTACAAACTGCAACGCTGCCTGAAGGAGAAGAGCTAGTGATTGGAACCAGAACCAGTTTGGGACATTTTCTACTGCCACCAGCTGGTGAGACTCTGCCAGTGACCTCGGTCCCATGACACCAACCTTGGCAGCCCTGAGGTTACCTTCTGGTAGAATGAACTTTTCAGAAAACGGGATGGGAAGATTAGCCCTTGCCAAAGGCAGCAAGCAAGCACTTTAACCGCCCTTCGCGTAATGGATTTACTTCTGTAGAAAAGAGCTCCTTACCTTTCCATAGCCACCTTTGCCAAGTACGCGTAGTAACTCAAAGCACTCTGGTCGGATCTTTTCTGGACCTCTGTTTACACTAGTTTCTGAAATCTCAAATTTTTCACAATGTTCCATGCCACTGGATAAAACCGAAACAAGAATATAAGACTACCTGATACTCAAAAATGATCAAAAGAAAGTAAGCAAGCAAATTACTTTCTGCAAAGCATACAGTATATCTGACATAACTGAATGACTGCTTCGGAGATTTGCAGAATTCTCAGCATCAGGAATTCTATTTAGGTGTGTGCAAAGCAGTAAGTTGCAACTTGCACAGAAAAAATCACCTGCAAATTTTGGGGATCTACAGTATCAAGATTTCCTTCAGATTCCTTCATTTTTATGCATAATAAATCTCTGTATTACACCAGAATTAAGTTCAAAAGACCAAAGCCTCAAACTGACTTAGATATTCCTACAAGACCTCAAGTAAAAGCAAGGCTATAAGGTGTGTTTAAGTTTCAAATCACATTCAGCAGCCCCAACAGTCATGGTGAGACTTCTGCAACACAAATATCTTGCAGAAAAAGCTGTAACAAAAAAAGTCTAACAACCCTGAACGTGCCACAGAAGAAGACTGAACCATAATTTAATGATGCTTCTAAATTATGCTACAGTTCTGCAAAAGACTAACAGATTGATCCTGCTAAGGTAAATGTAATTGAACTGTTTCACTGCTTTCTTCTCACAACGTGGTATGCTGAAACAATCTGGAAATCTGTAAATGAAGTAATGCTAAAGGTAGCTGTCTCCTGAACTTCAAATCAGAACTTCTGAATTCTCATCTGCTTCAGACTGCTATGCAAATCTGCAACTGGAGCCTTTATAAAATGAACGGAACATCCAATGTTCTGCAGACAGTGCATTACATTGATATTACAAATATTATTCAAGTATGATAGGTAATGTTAGGAGAAACAAGGATTAAAAGACAACAGCAAGTTTCGCCAGAAATTTTTTTTATTATTATTATTATTTTATTTCAAGATACAATTCACAAATTTTAATGTGAAGAAATAGTGAAACGACTAGAAACAACTCAAAATTGAACAAGAATGACAAAATTTTCTATTTAACTTAACAATGCAACAAAATTAGGAGTTATATGCAGTTGCATGAATGGTACAGAACATTTTCTAGCAGCAACTTACAGGTCATACTGGCCAACT